>NC_059220.1:37695524-37948024 GCF_020615455.1 Coregonus clupeaformis
GGCTGTTTTATTTATTTATTTTATTCAATTTATTTGACCATTTTAAAAGCACAATACAACCACAGGTGGACACAATGCATTTAAAATAATCGAGGATGAAACAATTGTATTGTTTTTAAACGTATTTCCATTGTGGTCCCCCTTGTAAATACATACAAGATTATAACATTAAAATAAATACGGTCACTGGGAAAGCTTATGGTAGCCACTAGCCAGTACTCATGTCACATGTGCATTGTGTTGTACAGTGATATTTGTTCTGTTCCTTTCTTTCTTGGCTTTCTTCTTTCTCGCTCTCTCTCCCATTGTATCAAACATGTTTTTTATTTTTTCTACTTATACTCTGAATCTATAACAATATTGAGTGAGAATCTTGAATGCTTTGGACACAAGGAAAGATCATAGGCACTAGGCACCATGCAAAATGTAGCTCACAACAGGATATTTGCTTCTAAAGAGGAAGAAGATGGAAATGATTGTCTCTGGAGGAATCTTATCTTATTCTGTTTTCTTCACATTAAATTACTGAGAACGTAATGCTCTTGGTATCAACAATTAGAGCGGTTATTATGAATTAAACACCCCAGGGCTCCTCTCACAGTCACAGGGGCTGTGAAGGAGTTTGTATCCCTGCTCCAAAGGGTACCCAGCTGTTGCATGGCAACCGGACGTACTGTACGTCCCTTGTCATGTGACCAGGGTAGTCCAGGGCTCCAGACTAACATTTTACCCTGGTGGCATTGATGCCACTAGCTTTATCACTGGGTGGCACCAGTTCATGATTTGGTGACCGTGCTTTGAGCTCAATAATTATTTGTTGAGAAAATCAAATTATACCTACAGAAAGCTGAGACCATCCTCTCTTTAATATGGAATGCTTTTTTTTTTTCCCTCAATTGCACAATGACAAGGGGCACACGAGGGGGGAGAGAGAGTGTGTTAGGCTCGCTCATTACAGCAGCCGGCCCCAGCGAAACAGGCAGGCACAGCGGCAGGGCAGAAACTTTCATTACAGGAATCAGGATAATGCAGTTTGTTTAACAAATTCATGGTTTTATCTGCCCAAAAAATAGGACATTTTGATTGAGGTGACCAGGTAGAATGTACAGCTCGCACCAGTGGCGAACAATTATAAATGTAACTCAGCCAAGTTAAAGGGTCGCAAAATGTGACTAAATGGTCGCAGTCTGGAGCCCTGCAGTCAGGAAGCTGTCAGAGACCAAGGAGTTTACACAATGGGACCCCCAACTACTGTGTGAAAGGAATTTAATCTAAGTCATTTTGGCAGTACTTTAACAATGTATGTGCAAGTTTAGTAGGACATTGAACAAAATTGTGCAAGTAATCATGAAAAGAACAACCAGAAAAATACAAATATCATTGTCAAATCCGTCTTGGGAGAAACATTAGAAGTTAGAAATTCTGACAGAATGCCACAGTTAAAAATATATAATATAATGTCATCTGCTAATGTGACCCCTAGAACACCAGGACAGTCCAACCTAGCTAACCCTTTGGCCAAAGGACCGAAATACCTTGGTCATTGTGACTTGGCTGCTCACTCCGAGACAAACTCCAGGGAAGCGAGAAATTAGCAACCAAAGTGTGTTCCCCAACCTTGCTGTACCTCCACCACCACACTCAGTTTGCACTTTGCAGGGAAAGGCCTCACTTACTCCCTCCAAAGAGCCAGACTCCTTTGTTACCTAGTGACTTGTTGGTCTTTGCACCCACCGAGGAACTGGCTCTGCAGCGACTTGAAGTTGTGTTTAGCCGTCTAAGTGCCAACAATCTCAAACTAGCACCAAAGAAATGCCACTTCCTACGAAGAACAGTGAAATTCCTCGGACATATCATTAAAGAGGACGGTGTGTCAGTGGACGCTGAGAAGGTGGAGGCCATTGCCAAGATGAGCCAAGCTCAGCTATCTCCCGATTGGCGCAGTGGTCTAAGGCACTGCATCGCAGTGCTAGCTGTGCCACTAGAGATCCTGGTTCGAATCCAGGCTCTGTCGTAGCCGGCCGCGACCGGGAGACCCATGGGGCGGCGCACAATTGGTCCAGGGTAGGGGAGGGAATGGCCGGCAGGGATGTAGCTCAGTTGGTAGAGCATGGCGTTTGCAACTCCGGGGTTGTGGGTTTGATTCCCACGGGGGGCCAGTATGAAAAAAAAAAATATAATAATAATGTATGCACTCACTAACTGTAAGTCGCTCTGGATAAGAGCGTCTGCTAAATGACTAAAATGTAAATGTAATGTAAATGTAAATGCGGCCAGTGCAACAAAGCCCCTTTACAAATCGGCTCCTATAACTAAAAGCACCGCACCTATCAATTTGACAAAAGTCTATGAATGCTTGACTCTTCATCATGTCCCCACAAGACACCATCCCAGACATTTTCTTCAAGTCTTTTTTGCATGTGCTGAATTCACAATCATACTGTATGTTTCTGCTGAGTCACCTCAGAGGTAAGACTAGGTCTCTACTCTTGTTGCTCTACTTGATGGGCATTCACTATGGCCATGCAAGAACGCTACAACAAAAGTGCTGACGCATGGGCTATTTGTTTCTAACCTAGGGTCAAAGCTGGGGTAGGGGTAATATTAACCCTACTTACCGTGCTAAAAGACCCATGGATAGGAGCGAGATGAGGGTAAAGTTAGATGGAGGTACAGTTGATATCAGAAGTTCACATACACCTTAGCCAAATACATTTAAACTCAGTTTCACAATTCCTGACATTTAATCCTAGTAAAAATTCCCTGTCTTAGGTCAGTTAGGATCACCACTTTATTTTAAGAATGTGAAATGTCAGAATAATAGTAGAGAATGATTTATTTCAGCTTTTAATTTATTTCATCACATTCCCAGTGGGTCAGAAGTTTACATACACTCAATTAGTATTTGGTAGCATTGCCTTTAAATTGTTTAACTTGGGTCAAACGTTTCGGGTAGCCTTCCACAAGCTTCCCACAATAAGTTGGGTGAATTTTGGCCCATTCCTCCTGACAGAGCTGGTGTAACTGAGTCAGGTTTGTAGGCCTCCTTGCTCGCACACGCCTTTTCAGTTCTGCCCACACATTTTCTATAGGATTGAGGTCAGGGCTTTGTGATGGCCACTCCAATACCTTGACTTTGTTGTCCTTAAGGCATTTTGCCACAACTTTGGAAGTAAGCTTGGGGTCATTGTCCATTTGGAAGACCCATTTGCGACCAAGCTTTAACTTCCTGACTGATGTCTTGAGATGTTGCTTCAATATATCCACATAATTTTCCTTCCTCATGATGCCATCTATTTTGTGAAGTGCACCAGTCCCTCCTACAGCAAAGCACCCCCACAGCATGATGCTGCCACCCCCGTGCTTCAAGGTTGGGATGGTGTTCTTCAGCTTGCAAGGTACCCCCTTTTTCCTCCAAACATAACGATGGTCATTATGGCCAAACAGTTCTATTTTTGTTTCATCAGACCAGAGGACATTTCTCCAAAAAGTACGATCTTTGTCCCCATGTGCAGTTGCAAACCGTAGTCTGTCTTTTTTATGGCGGTTTTGGAGCAGTGGCTTCCTTGCTGAGCGGCCTTTCAGGTTATGTCTATATAGGACTCGTTTTACTGTGGATATAGATACTTTTGTACCGTTTCCTCCAGCATCTTCACAATGTCCTTTGCTGCTGTTCTGGGATTGATTTGCACTTTTCACACCAAAGTACGTTCATCTCTAGGAGACAGAACGCGTCTCCTTCCTGAGCGGTATGACGGCTGCGTGGTCCCATGGTGTTTATACCTGCGTACTATTGTTTGTACAGATGAACGTGGTACCTTCAGGCATTTGGAAATGGCTCCCAAGGATGAACCAGACTTGTCGAGGTCTACAATTCTTTTTCTGAGGTCTTGCCTGATTTCTTTTGATTTTCACATGATGTCAAGCAAAGAGGCACTGAGTTTGAAGGTAGGCCTTGAAATGCATCCGCAGGTACACCTCCAATTGACTCAAATGATGTCAATTAGCCAATCAGAAGCTTCTAAAGCCATGACATAATTTTCTGGAATTTCCCAAGCTGTTTAAAGGCACAGTCAACTTAGTGTATGTAAAATTCTGACCCACTGGAATTGTGATAGTGAAATAATCTGTCTGTAAACAATTGTTGGAAAAATTACTTGTGTCTTGCACAAAGTAGATGTCCTAACCGACTTGCCAAAACTATAGTTTGTTAGCAAGAAATTTGTGGAGTGGTTGAAAAAGGAGTTTGAATGACTCCAACCTAAGTGTATGTAAACTTCCGACTTCAACCGTAGGTAAGGGTTTTTAGTTAAATCTCTTTTGTTCTCAGAAAACGGCGTACAATACGTCCATGTTTTCTAGCGTGGCTGATAGACGACCCTCAGCTTGGACCCGCTTTATGCTAAAAGCTGCCTCTCTTTGACATCTGTCTAACATCTCATTCTCGTCTCGTCCTCTTCCCCCAGGAGGATGCCCAGTCTGCTGGAGTACCTGAGCTACAACTGTAACTTCATGGGCATCCTGGCCGGGCCCACCTGCTCCTACAACGACTACATGGCCTTCATCGAGGGCACGGCCTACCAGCCTCGCCACCTGGAGGCCAACGGGAAGGAGAACGGGAAGTACAAGCAGACGGAGCCCTCGCCCAAGGTACCACAATGCCGGTCGCTTAGTTAGAGCTCCCCCTACCAGAATGAACCTAGTAGAATAGAATAGATACTTTGTCAATTTTTGTCTTCAACTGGTCCTGGGTTTTGTTCTAGTCCTAACACACATGGGCTTGAGGATTAGGTGAGTCGTTGAACTAGCTGTCTTAGTGCTGGACTGGAGCAAATGCCTGCACAACCTATAGCTCTAGGAAGAGAGTTGGTGATCATTGCTAGTGTGAGTTAGGGCTTGCAGGGTACATAGTGGGCAAACAGTCACGGTAAAGTAAAGTGGTGTGTATTTGTATTTATTAGGGATCCCCACTCTTCCTGGGGTCCAGACACATTAAGGCACTTTACATCACACATAAAACAAAAGAAAACAGTACATCATAACATTATTACACCACTACATGTCTACAATACAAAATGTATAATACCACCATGCTACAATATTACAATTCTCGTGTGCTAGCGTGCGTATGTGTGTGTCTACCTGTGTGTGTGCCTCTTCACAGTCCTTGCTGTAATGTGACATGTGACATGGAACTTTGACCAGGAAAAACTCAGGGCGCTAGTTATGCCATCTTGTAGTTCAGAATGGAAACACTGTGCTTTTCATCCCGAAAACAAGAACAACCAGTACCACAGTCCTTTGTTTAGTAATTCAGCTCTCATTCCAATGAATTTAACTACAGATTCTGAAAAGTTCCAATGAGACACCACCAGTCACCGTTTTCTTCTCTCTAACCCCCATGATGGTCTTATCACCAGTTTACCAGACTAGACTGAGGAACTCAAAGCCTGCATGTCAATGAAGGAGCTTATTTTGCATGATAACTGCCTATGAGTTCCCTCTTTCTTATGTTTGGTTTCATAGTAGAAGAAAAATGCCCTATTACTCTGTGTGTGTCTACCACAACAATGATAATCAATCCCGTAACCTACAATCTATATAATTGGTTGTTTCCTCGTTAAGATGGTACAGTTTAATTACAACCCAATTTAAGATTTTACAGCTGGACGGCTAGAGAGAATAATGTAGCATGTCACTTCATCCCTCATAGCGCTTCTCAATTATTCTTACATCGTTGGCATTTATAATTGATATCTCACTCCAGAGTTGTGAGAGACTTTTATGACAAAGATATTCAGTAAAGGGAAGGGGCACAATACAAGCCGTGCTAAATATAGCGTGTTCTCAGACATCCTAGCCGCACTAAAGTGTTTGAGTTTAAGTTAATTGTAGGCTACTCTTTCACAGAGGTGACGATTTGGCAATTCAAGACGGCAAAACACAAAAGCTGCAACACAACACGTCCAATATTTCCTGCTGTCAAAGAGCTCCTGCTGTTGTACATAATGGTATAGGCCTAAACCCGTTTCTTAAGTTCCTCGCAACCCCCAAAGCTGATATTTCAGACGTTAACTCATTAAGCTCGTGGTGGGTGAACCCGGTCCTAAAAATGTGGTAACTTTTTTTCAAGTGTTCAAATCTTCACATATCAAAGAAAAAAAAACAGACCAAAAAAATAAACTGTTGGTAACCCTAGTTGGCAGGTATAATCGATTATCTGGTTATAATGCTTCTTAAGACTGTCATAAGCATGTATGACCTCCATATAATGTTTCATAATCATCTCATATGTTTCCCCTTCACAGAACGACGTGATCTCCAAGCTGTGTACTTGTGCCATCTCCCTGGCCATCTTCCTGTCCGTGTCTAAGATCTTTCCTGTGGAGCGCTCCATCGACGACAAGTTCATCGCCTCTACCCCCTTCATCCTCCAGGTCCTCTACCTGTACCTCTCCATGCTGGCCACCAGGCCCAAGTACTACTTCATTTGGACCCTGTGTGAGTGCACTTTATTATTCATGTGACTAAATGTGAAGTAAGTATTTGGGATTTGAAGGCTGTTGGGGGAGAATTATGTGGGTGCTATTTTATTTTGTATTTTACCTTTATTTTACTAGGTAGGTCAATTAAGAACAAATTCTTATTTACCATGATGGCCTGGCAAAAGGCCTCGTGGTGCAGGGGGTGGGGATTAAAAGTGTAAGACAAGACGGACAACATATACAGAAGTATTTGGGATTTGAAGGCTGTTGGGGGAGAATTATGTGGCTGCTAGCCACCGCATATAACAAGTCAGGGTGATATTGGCTCTGACAGTGGCCCTTTTTAAAGTCACACAAAACAGTTGGGCTACTTTTTTGAGTTGTGTTACACTGCCCTCCTGTGTCAATGTGGAGAACAATACCCCCAAAGAGCCTCTGCATTCAGTCGTAGGCCTACAACAGTCAAACAGAATGGTCTTGACAGTAAGGGATATTGTTATTCTTTGTTGGCCAGTGGCATTCTGCCTGGTAACTTTTCTGTTGTCTTTTCCCATTGGACAGCTGATGCCATCAACAACGCTGCAGGCTTTGGCTTCAATGGCTACAACAAAGATGGCACCCCAAGATGGGACCTGATATCCAACTTGAGAATACTGGACATTGAGGTAAGCCTTTTTTATTATTCACATTTCACCAGTACTGTAGAAGTAGGCTATTATTCAGTATTTTGGCTACATTCACTACATCATCACTCTTTCCAGTTTGCCACCAGTTTCAAGATGTTCCTCGACAACTGGAATATTCAGACAGCGCTTTGGCTCAAAAGGTAAACTACATCATAAACTAGATTGCGCTGTACTATCTCACAACAGTAGTCATGTATATTGTAGATATACTGTCATGTAGATTGTACGATCACAGATAGTAGGCTTATATCAGTAGTAATGCTGATAATGCACTGAATCGGCACTGGTCTACTAGCACTGCGTCTGGGCCATTATCTCTACACAGGTTGGGATGCTAATGATTTTGTTAGTTTCAGCTAGTGTGCTAATGCTTTATCTGCATCATGTGCAGTCAGGCTGAGATGCTAGTCTTGTGATTAGCGGGGATGCTAATACTATATCTGTACCATGTCTGTCTTCAACAGGGTGTGTTACGAGCGCTGTCCCATCAACCCCACAGCGGCCACCTTCCTACTGTCGGCCATGTGGCACGGAGTGTACCCCGGGTACTACCTCACCTTCCTCACGGGCATTGGCATGACCATGGCAGCACGGGCAGTGAGTACACAGCCAACACAGCTGGTGTTACCGACCTGGAATCAAACCCGGGTTGTCTGCACACCCTTAGCCCTTTGTGCTAAAGCCTAGGTGTCATCTCTAGGAGTGAACACGAGTCCTCTGGTGTTAGGCAGGATTACATGGGTTGTCAGTACAACTCAAAACTGCATTGGCCCTCTGAGCTAAAGCCAAGGTGTTAACTCTGGCAGCTAACAGAAATCCTCAGGTTTCAGGCAAGGTTACAAAAGCACATAATTTAGCTGCTGTTGCCCCATCTCATTTGTCAATGCATTTGTCACAGTCACCATTAGCTCTGAAGCAGACCTTACCTCTGATATAATAGAAGTGAAATGGTGGAATGTTTATGTAAAGACAGCAGAGAGATAACACAGGGGGAGACTGAGCCGTTACCCTGTTCTGATTTAAACAGGAGGCTATAAAACTACAGGTCCTGTGCACTGGCCGCTAGGATTTAAAGCTCATACCCCTTGGCACAGCGGTTGTGTGTGGGGGTGGGTGGGAGTCATGCTTACGCATGAGCAATACGTGAGCAAGGGTGTGTGTAGCAGTATGATAGAGCCTGAGATCACAGGGTAATGGACATGGTGACAGTAGGAGAGTCGTAGAGGACAGAGAGGCCTATGGCAGACAGTGTCCTTAGATAACCTCCACCTCTCCTCAACACTTGGCTCCATTCTCCCTCTACATCACATCTAGGAATAACACTGTCACAAATGTCATGATACACAGAACTAGATAGGGACTATGTTATGATTCCCTATCCGAAAGTGTGCACTTTGCACTCACTTACCCTCATGGATTAATTTAAGCATTGGATTGGATTGGATTGGTGTAAGCATGTATGTATGTGAGTTTCCATGCGTCATGTTTGTTAGACCAGTGCATTCTCTTACAAACCATGAGGGGGAGTGAATGAGTGCAAACCTCTGTGAGAACGGTAGCGAATCGCATCATCTCAAATAATTTCAGAAAGTCAAAGCTCTACTTTTGAGATTCATATTGCTACTAAATGCATTCTAAATACAGGTCATGGTTGAGTTATGCACTAATGATGAAGTACATTGCTTCTGTTCATGTAAGATAAAGAACGGGGTCAGTAAACTTCTTCTTAAGAGTTTATAATGGCTACAACATGCCTATTAAGTCTGGAAGCTGATTTGTTCCTGGGGTTGTTACTGTGCCTTCACTGATTGGTCTATCTTCTATACTACAAGTTTTGTTTTTACTTTCTGTATCTTAAAGTCAATGCAACATACTGTGTTGAGGGGGTTGCTATGTGGTTTATTCACAATTTCTTCATTTGGCTCACTTCCAGCTAAGACACAACATCAGACCGTACTTCCTGGGTTCAACGACACACAAGAGCGTCTACGATGTCATCACGTGGGCGGGGACTCAGATCACCATCTCCTACACGGTTGTGCCATTCGTCCTATTGGCCGTTGGGCCGTCACTCAAGTTCTACAGGTGAGTGACATTACTGATATTCCAAATGCTCTACCAGTACTATTGAAATGTAATACATCATGTAAGAAGTTATGTTATATGTAACAATGTAGGCCTATATTCAAACTTATAACTTATTAATACCCGTGTAGACTACAAATGGTGAGTGGCACATACCGTGTTGGGTCCTAAGAATCCTGGGAAGCACCACCAAGTTCAAAACCCCTGTACGTTTTATGGGGAATTTTAACAAATTCCTGTTTAAAAAGGCAGGCCAATAAAACGCAAATGAGCATGGCAGACAGGCACACAGCACAGACAGGCACACAGCACAGAGAATTAGCTCTGTTCCACTTTCTTTGTGGCCCCTTTTAGTGGCAAACAAGACCACTAATTGACTAGAAGACTTTATGCGATCAGGGCACTCCAGTAAAATGGAGGCAAATGTACGGTGTCATCTGCCAGGGTGAGGAGTGTATAAACCCAGTCATTAAACAGGACCGTTGGGGGACGGCTGGCTGCTGAAATGGAAGGAGGGAGGGAGTGGGTCTTGAGGACCTAGTATTCCCATAATCACAAATACACTGACTGCAGGTACATAAAGCGCAGGATTTTCTATCCCATTAGGATTAGCTAGAATAACTTGTTGGGACCCATAATGAGTCCATATCATTTGTATTCACAGTGACATTTTGCCAACTCTTCTGAAATCTTTACGCCACATAGAAAACTCACCTAGGCATGCTCTTTCAGGGGCTTAGGCCTGGATTTGTGTTTTGTGACAAATGCATTTGTGAACAATGCTATACCGAACAGATGACATTGGATTGATTACTTCACTGATTGATTGATTTCTCTCTCGCCAGGTCATGGTACTGCTGCATACACCTGGCCTGCCTGCTGCTGGTGTTAGCCCTTCCAGTGAAGCCACGGCACGTCCGCGCCAAGGAGGAGCAGCAGAACAGTCTACAGGGGGGGTTGACCGGAGACCACAACAGCCACTCCATCACAGACAACAACTGCAACCAGAAACACAAAGCCACATGAGACCAGGGAGGAAGCCCCTCCACCCCACACCTCAGAGCTCAAACAACCGGCACAGAGAGAACAAAACTCTGCGCGAACACTGAGACAAAGTGCAGCGATTCTTTGAGACCACAAAGAACCAATAAATGGACAGGAACACAGGAATAACAGACAATAACAAACTCAGTTCAACAACAACCCATCAAACCTTCCAGTAGCGAGGAACGACAGCAAATCATGCTTTGGAGAAATGAGAAGAAACGAGAGGAATGGATAGAGATAAGTATCCGAGGGCCACTAAACAGCTAGGATCTAATGAGTGATAATAATGACATTAGCGATGATGCTAACAGTGCGATGCTAAATGACAGAATGCCGAAGAATGCAAAACTGACTCTGAAGTTTCCTTACCCTCTATGTACTGCTAGCAGGTTAGCGGCTAGGCTAGGTGTAGATTCTGCAGGGTGAGAATGGTTGTGTGGAGGGGAGCACTTGTGGCATTGGGAAATGAAGCAGTTGCAGTTGGACCTCCAGAGGGTAGAGGGCTAGTCAGACAGGTATCGAGAGGATTTTTGTCAGGGTCCGAAAACGATGTAACCTCTACTAGGAAAACAGGTGTAGTAGAAAATTGAAAGAGATGAAATAAATAACTTTTTTTGTCAGATGCCAACTTCAAGCAGGCCTTAGGATCCTCTAAACATTGTTTGATTACTCTCACTTCTCTTTTGATTACTGTCACTTTTTTTCATATCTGCTGCTTTTTTGGAATGATACTCGTTCTTTAAAGAGGGTTCATTACAAAGGGAGTATATTCACGGTAATTGTTTAAGGGCTTTTTTGACATGGGGTTAATTCTGTCTAGCTTCCTTGTTTTCCTACTGTATCTGATTACAAACTGTAGGTTTCCTCTAGGTTCAAATGTCTTGCCTACCACTGTAACAAAGTTCAGTACTGTTAAACTAGTTTGAAATCTTCAGAGGCTTCTAGATTTACTATGAACTCAAATGGAAATCTCCCTCTAGATTAGTTTTTGAATCCATAGCCTCTAAATGAAATGCAACAAACTGTATTGTTTGAACTAATCGCTCGTGGACAGACTGACCAAATTATGCGAGATTTTAGTTCAGGGTTAACCAAGATTATTTGTGACCTTTCTATATGAGTAATTGGATATAGGATGTGACGCTTACTATCACAATACAAATAAAGCTGATTTGGATGTGTATGAATTACCTTTAGTAACATTAAAAGGTTGGGCAATATGTATTTGACATTTGGGAAACCTACTGTCTAATATTATTTGTACATATTTGACATAATATTTGGAATAATGGAAAGCATAATTATTATGCTCCAATCATGAACCATAACTTGTATGCTCGCTTGTTTAATTACTGTAATGTAGAAAACACTGGTGTACAAGAGTTCTATCAGATGGGTCCAACCAACTCTTCTGGGGGGGGTGTTAATTGTGGTGCAGAGGACAGCCCATGAGCATAACCTACACATGTCCTGATTAATGTTCCACAGTGCTCTGTTTCTGGAGAGGTATGGAACATTCCATCTCATACAGTGCAGGCAGGCATTGATGTGGCATAGCCACAACATATTTTTGACCATACACCATTCATTAGATGGTAAGAGTTGGATAAGTACTGTAGTACAACCAAGATGGCAGCCAATGACTCAGTTTAGGGGGGTTATTTTGTGATAATAAGTAACAACCATGCAGCAGTTTTCCAATGTAATCTTTCCCAAAAGTGCATACTCCTGCCATAAATGTGTGTATGTAATTTTTAGATGTTCATGTGGTCTATAAGTGTATTTGTAGCCAAGGTGTAAATGCCTGAGGGGAAAGGGATGCCATCTTTACCAGCAAGTTGATAATTGCACTGCATGGCCACCCAAACTTAGCCTGGTGAAACCAGACTGAACCCTACGCTCACTATAGTTTGTGTAGTATTCAGTCTGGTTTAACTAGGCTACCCCAAACCAGCAGATCAATGCAAACTGCTCCGTATGTCCAAAGTGCCATGTCATAAAGGCCCATATATGTTGTACGTGCGTGTGTGAAAGCATAATGGTTATTTTTGTGTCAAGAAAGAAGAAACTTCCGGAAAGATTTGTATAATAGTACTTCAAAAACTGATTTATGTCAAAGGGAAATTATTTTTTAAATACTAATACAGAGATTTGAAACCAGAGTTCTCACTCTCCTTCTTTTGCTCTTTTGGTTGGAATGTGAGTGTGGAGTACTACACTACCGGTCAAAGGTTTTAGAACACCTCCTCATTCAAGGGTTTTTCTTTATTATTTAAAAACTATTTTCTACATTGTAGAATAATAGCGAAGACATCAAAACTATAAAATAACACATGTGCAATCATGTAGTAACCAAAAAAAGTGTTAAATCAAAATATATTTTAGATTCTTCCAAGTAGCTACCCTTTGCCTTGATGACAGCTTTGCACACTCTTGGCATTCTCTCAACCAGCTTCACCTGGAATGCTTTTCCAACAGTCTTGAAGGAGTTCCCACATATGCTGAGCACTTGTTGGCTGCTTTTCCTTCACTCTGCGGTCCAACTCATCCCAAACCATCTCAATTGGGTTGAGGTCGGGTGATTGTGGAGACCAGGTCATCTGATGCAGCACTCCATCACTCTCCTTCTTGGTCAAATAGCCCTTACACAGCCTGGAGGTGTGTTGGGTCATTGTCCTGTTGAAAAACAAATGATAGTCCCACTAAGCGCAAACCAGATGCCTTTTGAATTCTAAATAAATCACTGATAGTGTCACCAGCAAAGCACCATCACACCTCCTCCTCCATGCTTCACGGTGGCTTCACGTCTCACAAAGACATGGCGGTTGGAACCAGAAATCTCAAATTTGGACTCATCAGACCAAAGGACACATTTCCGGTCTCATGTCCATTGCTCGTGTTTCTTGGCCCAAGCAAGTCTCTTCTTCTTATTGGTGTCCTTTAGTAATGGTTTCTTTGCAGCAATTTGACCATGAAGGCCTGATTCTCCTCTGAACAGTTAATGTTGAGATGTGTCTGTTACTTGAACTCTGTGAAGCATTTATTTGGGCTGCAATTTCTGAGACTGGTAACATTAATGAACTTATCCTCTGCAGCAGAGGTAACTCTGGGTCTTCCTTTCCTGTGGTGGTCCTCATGAGAGCCAGTTTCATCATAGCGCGTGATGGTTTTTGCGACTGCAGTTGAAGAAACTTTCAAAGTTCTTGAAATGTTCCGGATTGACTGAACTTCATGTCTTAAAGTAATGATGGCCTGTCGTTTCTCTTTGCTTATTTGAGCAATTCCTCAAATTAACTTTTAACAAGGCACACCTGTTAATTGAAATGCATTACAGGTGACTACCTCATGAAGCTGGTTGAGAGAATGCCAAGCGTGTGCAAAGCTGTCATCAATGCAAAGGGTTACTTTGAAGAATCTCAAATAAAATATATTTTGATTTGTTTAACACTTTTTTGGTTACTACATGATTCCAAGTATTAATTCATAGTTTTGATGTCTTCACTATTATTCTACAATGTAGAAAATAGTCAAAATTAAGAAAAACCCTGGAATGAGTAGGTGTGTCCAAACTTTTGACTGGTATGGTAAGTCTGGTATCCGGGGTAATCTGGTTAATGATTATATAATTGATTGTCTCTTTCCTTGTAGAATGTTGACAGCTGTATAGAACACATTGTATTGCTAAAATGATCAAACTTAACAGCTACACTCATTGACACAGGAGAAAACTTTATCCCTCATGCTGGCCCTGACCAAACCTTTAAGTTGCCCCATCACTATAGCTGCACTTCTCGGTATGGCCAGACTTCGTGGTCTTCTCCCCTTTTAATGTTCTTATGCTGATCCTTGACAAATGCCATAAGGTCTGAACTAGTCACTAAAGTCGACATACTGTACAAACAATGATCTAGGCTAAGTAAGTCAAAATACTTTTTTGATCTACTGCTCTGCTAACTAGCTAGCTAAAGTGTAGTATGTGCCTTGCTAAGACAGACAAAGGGGACGTAAGAAGTTCAACACTTCATTTCAATACAGCACATGGATTCATCATGGAAAGGAGAAAAAAAGGTATCTGATCGCGCTGGTGAACGGTAGCTAACTGTGTTGGCTAGAGATGACGGCGGCAGGTAGCTTAGTGGGTAAGAGCGTTGTGCCAGTAACCGAAAGGTCGCTGGTTCTAATCCCCGAGCCGACTAGGTGAAAAATCTGTCGATGTGCCCTTGAGCAAGGCCCTAATTGCTCATGTAAGTCGTCTGTTAAATGACTAAAATGTAATGTAGATGACGTGCAAGAATTTGTAATCTTGCTGAGGTCTTCTCTGTTACTAATTAGCATTTCGAATCTTTGAGAGTAAATTGAGGCGAATAAATTGATAAAACTCACCTTGTTCGATAGATAATTACACGGTTATCAAAACGTCACGCCAAATTAATCCTACACCAAGCAGGTACTTAATTGGAAGTGTTTGTAAAATGCACTATGTGAAAAATGAATGGTGGAAAGACGATTGGAACCTTTTCCGTGTTTGACCGCAAGGTTTTATGGGTGTAAGACGCGTCCACCGCGCGGTACAGGCACACAGAGACCCGCGTTTGGAAGTCATTTCAGTTAAAATGACTCATGTGGATACTTTGTCTCATATTTCCACCCGAATAAGGACGAAATCAGCGTACAACAGGTAGAGTAAGTTCAAAGGAAGTTTATTCAACATTTTGACTGTATATGTTAGAGAGGAGTGAGAAAATAAATGTCACATTCGTATTCGAAAGAAGCACCTCCTCTAGCAACATTGTGACAGCTTATTGTGCACAAACTGTAACAGTAACCAGTGGTGGAAAAAGTACCCAATTGTCATACTTTAGTAAATGTAAAGATACCTTAATAGAAAAGGACTCAAATGAAAGTTACCCAGTAAAATATTACTTGGTTTTGAATATCATTCAGTATCAAAAGTATAAATAATTTCAAAATCCTTACATAAAGCAAACCAGACTGCACCATTTTCTTGTTTTTTTAGCCAGGGGCACACTCCAACACTCAGACATAATTTACAAACGAAGTATGTGTGTTTAGTGAGTCTGCCAGATCAGAGGCAGTAGGGATGACCAGGGATGTTCTCTTGATAAGTGCGTGAATTGGGATATTTTCCTGTCCTGTTAAGCATTCAAAATGTAAGGAGTACTTTTGGGTGTCATGGAAAATGTATGGAGTAAAAAGTACATTATTTTATTTAGGAATGTAGTGAAGTAAAAGATGTCAAAAATATAAATAGTAAAGTAATGCACAGACACCCCAAAAAACTACTTAAGTAGTACTTTAAAGTATTTGTACTTAAGTACTTTATACCACTGACAGTAACCAGCTCATTACATGTATTTAGAAAAATCTGAAGAGTTGGCTGGCTATCTTTAGAAGTCAGTCATGACATGCACATGTCATGGAGCTACTGTAAATTGGCTTATTTAGTCACCCATTATAGCCTATGATTCATCATTTCTATGTTACACCTAGCTTCGATGCCAGCACAATATCAAAAGTATCTTGGTTGCATCAAAGCTATGTTACATCTTGACCCAATGGACTGTTAGGTAATTTAGGCTAGGTGCAAAATGAAGAAATATTAACTCTGTACCTAGGCTATTGCATTCAGAAACATTTCCATTCTAAGCTGTTTGACCCTTGTGCCTTTTCTCTTCCAAAAATAAGACCCTGTGAGCAACACCTCCCATGGAAATATATCATCAGCAGTTTCACCCCCACATGACAGGCAGACAGGCTATAACGAGCTGACTGGTTGAATTTAGAGATCCTGGAACTACACTGAACAAAAATATAAATGCAACATGCAACAATTTCAAAGTTTTTACTGAGTTACAGTTCATATAAGGAAAACAGTCAATATAAATAAATAAATTAGGCCCTAATTTATGGAGTTCACATGACTGGGAATACTGTGGTGTGTGATTTTGAAGGAGTCAGGCACAGTAAATCACAGAATCAATGGTTTATTCCGTAACACAGCGGTACGCAACAATGCGTAAATCACTCCAGTGCAGAAATACGGCGCACTGGAAAACAACAAGGCACACGGGTGAATATCCCGGCGATACACAATACCAAAGAGATACACCGAGCTATATTAACCTCCACAATAAACAATCACACACAAAGACAAGGGGGCAGAGGGAACACTTACAGTGGGGAGAACAAGTATTTGATACACTGACGATTTTGCAGGTTTTCCTACTTACAAAGCATGTAGAGGTCTGTCATTTTTATAGGTACACTTCAACTGTGAGAGACGGAATCTAAAACAAAAATCCAGAAAATCACATTGTATGATTTTTAAGTAATTAATTTGCATTTTATTGCATGACATAAGTATTTGATACATCAGAAAAGCAGAACTTAATATTTGGTACAGAAACCTTTGTTTGCAATTACAGAGATCATACATTTCCTGTAGGTCTTGACCAGGTTTGCACACACTGCAGCAGGGATTTTGGCCCACTCCTCCATACAGACCTTCTCCAGATCCTTCAGGTTTCGGGGCTGTCGCTGGGAAATACAGACTTTCAGCTCCCTCCAAAGATTTTCTATTGGGTTCAGGTCTGGAGACTGGCTAGGCCACTCCAGGACCTTGAGATGCTTCTACGGAGCCACTCCTTAGTTGCCCTGGCTGTGTGTTTCGGGTCGTTGTCATGCTGGAAGACCCAGCCACGACCCATCTTCAATGCTCTTACTGAGGGAAGGAGGTTGTTGGCCAAGATCTCGTGATACATGGCCCCATCCATCTTCCCCTCAATACGGTGCAGTCGTCCTGTCCCCTTTGCAGAAAAGCATCCCCAAAGAATGATGTTTCCACCTCCATGCTTCACGGTTGGGATGGTGTTCTTGGGGTTGTACTCATCCTTCTTCTTCCTCCAAACACGGCGAGTGGAGTTTAGACCAAAAAGCTATATATTTGTCTCATCAGACCACATGAACTTCTCCCATTCCTCCTCTGGATCATCCAGATGATCATTGGCAAACTTCAGACGGGCCTGGACATGCGCTGGCTTGAGCAGGGGGACCTTGCGTGCACTGCAGGATTTTAATCCATGACGGCGTAGTGTGTTACTAATGGTTTTCTTTGAGACTGTGGTCCCAGCTCTCTTCAGGTCATTGACCAGGTCCTGCCGTGTAGTTCTGGGCTGATGCCTCACCTTCCTCATGAGGTGAGATCTTGCATGGAGCCCCAGACCGAGGGTGATTGACCGTCATCTTGAACTTCTTCCATTTTCGAATAAAAGCGCCAACATTTGTTGCCTTCTCACCAAGCTGCTTGCCTATTGTCCTGTAGCCCATCCCAGCCTTGTGCAGGTCTACAATTTTATCCCTGATGTCCTTACACAGCTCTCTGGTCAGACCCTATGTCCTCTGGCACCCCGTAGGGCTGGAAGACATGAGTAAACAGGGCTTCCGCAGTCTGCAGGGCCATGGGGAGACCGGGCAGAGGAAGGAGGTGGCAGGTTTAGAAAAGCGGTCCACAACGACCAGGATGGTGGTGTTACCCTGAGAGAGGGGAAGATCAGTGAGAAAGTCAAGACACAAGTGGGACCATGGCCGTTGTGGAACTGGTAAGGGATGTAACATACCCGCTGGGATGTGCCTAGGTGCCTTACTCTGGGCGCACACCGAGCAGGAGGAGACATACACCCTCACGTCCTTAGCCAAGGTAGGCCACCAGTATTTTCCGGTCAGGCAGCGCACTGTACGGCCGATACCTGGGTGACCAGAGGAGGGTGACGTGTGTGCCCAATAGATCAGACAGTCACAGACAAGAGACTGCACGTACCGCAGCCCAGCTGGGAACTGAGGTGGAGATGGCTCTGTGCGTAACGCCCGCTCTATGTCCACCGCCCACACTACCGGCGCCACAATGCAGGAGGCCGGGAGAATGGGGGTGTTGTGTATGGGCCTTTCCTCTGTGTCGTACAGCCGTGACAGTGCGTCTGCCTTCACGTTCTTTGTACCCGGTATGTAGGACAGTGTAAAATCTAACTGGGTGAAGAACAGGGCCCACCTGGCCTGGCGAGGGTTCAGCCTCCTCGCTGCCCGGATGTACTCCAGGTTACGATGGTCAGTCCAGACGAGGAAAGGGTGTTTTTCCACCTCGAGCCAGTGCCTCCACACGGTCAGGGCTCTGACAACAGCCAACAGCTCCCGATTACCAACGTCGTAGTTCTGCTCCGCCGGGCTGAGCTTATTGGAGAAGAAGGCACAGGGGCGGAGCTTGGGTGGCGTGCCTGAGCGTTGAGATGGGACAGCGCCTATCCCTACCTCGGACGCATCCACCTCCACTACGAACGGTAATGATGGATCGGGATGGGCCAGTACCGGGGCTGATGTGAACAGAGCCCTCAGGTTGCTGAAAGCCCTGTCTGCCTCAGCAGACTAGCGGAGCCGGGACGGCCCACCCTTCAACAGAGAGGTGATGGGAGCTGTGACCTTGCCGAAGCCCAGGATAAACCTCCGATAGTAGTTGGCAAAGCCAATAAAGCGCTGCACGTCCTTTACTGTGGTTGTAGTCGGCCAATTATGCACGGCTGAAATGCGGTCTCTCTCCATCTCCACACCTGAGGGGGTGATGTGGTATCCGAGGAGACGGACTGTTGGAAAAACAGACACTTTTCTGCCTTGGCATAAAGGTCATGTTCAAACAGTTGGCCCAGCGCTTTGCGAACCAGGGACACATGCTTGGCGCGCGTAGCGGAATACACCAGAATGTCATCGATGTAGACCACTACACCGCGACCAAGCATGTCCCGAAACACCTCATTCACAAAGGACTGGAAGACGGAGGGAGCATTCATCAAACCGTACGGCATCACCAGGTATTCGTAATGCCCCGTGGTTGTGCTGAATGCTGTCTTCCATTCGTCCCCCTCTCAGATAAGCACCAGGTTGTACACACTCCTGAGATCTAATTTTGTGAAGAAGCGCGCCCCATGCATTGACTCGATTACAGATGGAATGAGGGGTAGAGGATAACTATAACGAATTGTCCCCTTGTTAAGTGCTCGGTAATCAATGCAAGGGCGCAGACCTCCGTCTTTCTTCTTCACAAAAAAGAAACTTGAGGAGGCGGGCGAAGTGGAGGGACGTATGAACCCCTGGCCCAGGGACTCGGAGACGTATGTCTCCATCGCCTCCGTTTCAGCCTGTGACAGGGGATATACATGACTCCTTGGAGGCACAGTGTCTACCCGGAGGTTTATCGCGCAATCCCCCGCCCGATGAGGTGGTAATTTGGTCGCCTGCGTTTTGGAAAACACGTGCGCCAAATTGAGGTATTCGGGGGGAATGCGCACGGTGGAGGTAGTGTCTGGACTTTCCACCGTGGTTGCACCTATGGAAACAGCTAGACAACTACCCTGACACTCTCGTGACCACCCCGTGAGAACCCTCTGCGGCCATGTAAAGGTGGGGTTGTGTAGTGCTAACCAGGGAAGACCCAACACAACAGGGAAATCAGGAGACTTGCTCTCTTGCGTAACCATCGTGACTGGTGCTGTAACTTCCCTAACGAACCCTGACCCGAATGGTCGACTGTCAAGTGCTTTGATGGGCAGTGGAATGGAGAGGGGAACCAATGTAATACCTAGACTATGAGCTAACGACCTGTCCATACATTTCCCAAACGGGCAGCTTTCGGGCGTCCTCTGCAAGCCAGCAGGTGGTCCAACCGGATGGCCATGTCAACCAGCCTGCCCGAACAAGGAGAGGAGGCAGCTTCGGAGGAAGTCGTGACAAATACAGATATGCATCTGTTGGTCACAGATGCCTTAAATAAAGAAGGGGCATGGATCAGGAAAGTATCTGGTGTGACCACAATTTGCCTCGTGCAGCGCGACACATCTCCTTCGCATAGAGTTAATCAGGCTGTTGATAGTGGCCTGTGGAATGTTTTCCCACTCCTCTTCAATGGCTGTGCTACGTTGCTGGATATTGGCAGGAACTGGAACACGCTGTCTGACACGTCGATCCAGAGTATCCCGAACATGCTCAATGGGTGACATGTCTGGTGAGTATGCAGGCCATGGAAGAACTGGAACATTTTCAGCTTCCAAGAATTGTGTACAGATCCTTGCGACATGGGGCCGTGCATTATCATGCTGAAACATGAGGTGATGGCAGCGGATGAATGGCACGACAATGGGCCTCAGTATCTCGTCACAGTATCTCGGTGCATTCAAATTGCCATAGATAAAATGCAATTGTGTGTGTTCATTGTCCGTAGCTTATGCCTGCCCATACATGTGGGTAGAGAGTCTTTACCTTGTCCTTCATGTGGTATTTGAACCTAGACCTAATTTTACCTTTTTAGTAATTGTGCATCAGAAAGTAATATGCATTGATTCATTAGTATTTTACCATGTTTCATTATTGAAACATGAGCTTTTTAAAGCAGGGAAAGGATGGATTCAGTGACAATGAATGCTCATTACACTTTCTCATTATCTATGTTAATTCGTTTTTTTCTAGACCAAACAATTAGGCATAGATGTACCTACATTGACATCTTAAGCCTGTACCCATACAGCTATGTTGATGGAACAGTAAAGCATTTAATGTATGGTAATGTTTCCGTGTGTCTCTATTGTGTTGGAGAGGGGTTGGGGCATTGCTCTGCCTGCTCATCCATTATTCATGATAGTCAGGGAGGGATGTGGAGCCTAAGCAGCGCTTGTTGATACTCAGTCAGTGTGGGTGAGGGACAGTAATTGAAGTACAGCTATTGCCATTCAGTGCAGTCAAATTAAAATTTTCCATAAAGGTAAGCCATTCAGTTCTTTGTTAATTATTGGACTTTGCTCATTGCTATTTGTGAGGCCTGTGTAATACTAAGGCTATTTAGTCTACTTAGCTTCTATTTCTTGGTGTTTCTTTGTTGGTTTCTGTTTTGCAGTGGTGGGGGATGAGGTGAAGTTTTGAACCCCCTCAATCAATACTCTGTACAGAGAATCCTTGAGGCTCATTGATTGTTGTCTGGTCACTCATTGTCCATTCTTTTGTGCTGATAGCGGCTGTGCTGCCTCTGAGACACATGAGGGTGTGTCAGCGGGTTCACGGTGCCTCAACTGTAAACAAAGGCTCTGCTCAGGTTGTGTGAATAATCTGATATGAGAGAAAATAAATCATAGACCTATTTTATTTTTATCAAAGCCTGTTAACTGCTAGCCTTACCATACTTTATTAGATTATATGTAGGCATATAGGAAAATAATTGAGATTTGAATAGATAAGCCTATTTGACTGATTCAATTTCCCATTTCTGCTCTTTGGTGACAGACCAACGTAGCTACTGGTTTTCAAAATATGCTTCTTTCTTACAATCATATTACAGGCTGTGTTTAATTTTTTGTTACATGGATTTATGATGTTGAAAAATAATTAAGGCCTATCTAAGGATCATAATAGATTTTTGCAGGTATTGATATATTATGTATAGGCTAAATAATTAATTAATTATATAAAACTTTAATGAATAATTTTATTAGCCTATCTGTTTAGATATACATTTTCAGGCTGCGTTGCTGATGAAGGTGTTTTCAGCTTTTTTTGTCTTAAGTGTTGTTGTTGGGTGAAATTCATAATATTGTATAAAATTAGGCACATTTCAGATTTTTTTGTCATTGGACATACCGCATAATTCTGCAAGTAGACGGCGCAAACAATCAGTCTCCACTTAGCCAATCCTTGAAAGGTTTCCCCATCTCATTTGTTTTGAATATTTTTCAACTAAATCATGCTATGTAGGCTGAGGCCTTCTGCTACTATCCCCTTTGCCTCAGACTGAAGCATTGGACCATAAGAATCGCTGACAGTAAAAGGAAATTGGCATTTTAAGCCTAGACCCTGCCCTTGTTCAATAGACCAAGTTAAGAAGGCACAGCACATCCTGACATAGCCTAGCCTAAGCAGCAGAAATTGGAGTGCTGTGTACGTCCATAACTGCCAATTAAGTAGCTAGCTAATCTTTGTTTTAACAAGCCTCAGGCCTATTCTTTGCCTTCAATGATGGAGCTCATCTCAGTATTGTTATGGGCTGTATTTTTTGTCTTATAGTCTAACCTAGCCGCGGTGACTGCTTTGCTCTCATTATTCCTCTACTAGGTCTGGAAAACATACTGTAATTCCTCATTAGTTCAGATTGTCAGAAGCATGAATGGGTTCAACATCGTTGGTTCAGGGACAGGGTACTGGGGGCATAGCCTACAGTTATAAGGGATGGGCATATTTTTTTTTCCAGTACTCAAATGAAAATAATAAAAAAAAATCGAACACAAGGCCCACACATTTATCTATACTGAACAAAAATATAAACGCAACATGTAAAGTGTTGGTCTAATTTTTCATGAGCTGAAATAAAATATCCCAGAAATCTTCCATATGCACAAAAAGCGTATTTCTCTCAAATTTTGTGCACACATTTTTTTATATGGCCTTTTATTATCCCCAGCACAAGGTGCACCTGTGTAATGATCATGCTGTTTAATCAGCTTCTTGATATGCCACACCTGTCAGGTCAATGGATGTAAAGTGTTGGTCTAATTTTTCATGAGCTGAAATAAAATATCCCAGAAATCTTCCATATGCACAAAAAGCGTATTTCTCTCAAATGTTGTGCACACATTTTTTTATATGGCCTTTTATTATCCCCAGCACAAGGTGCACCTGTGTAATGATCATGCTGTTTAATCAGCTTCTTGATATGCCACACCTGTCAGGTCAATGGATTATCTTGGCAAAGGAGAAATGCTCACTAACAGGGATGTAAACAAATTTGTGCACAATATTTTAGAGAAATAAGCTTTTTGTGCGTATGGAAAACTTCAGTGATCTTTTATTTCAGCTGGTATCAACAATTTACATGTTGTGTTTCTATTTTTGTTCAGTGTAATTTTATATATTCAGTCAATAAAAAAACAAGTGCCATTTAAGATTTAAATATTATATAATTAACACAATCTTCAAAAAGGAAGTAACCTCAGCAGTGGCGCTTGCTTGTAGAAGCCTATGGCTGTGCAATGGCATAGCCTTGTTTTTGTTAATTTAGCAGACAATACACTTATTTCCCAAACTCTTATCACAGTCAAGACACACCTATTTTATAGGAAAAAACATGATGTAATATAACATAATAAAATAGAACAGAATAGTGCAAAGTCATTCTTATTTCTCGTATGTTTTTGTTCTACTTTATGTTATTTTTTTGTACTGCATTGTTGGGTTTAGAGTTTGCAAGAAAGGCGTTTCACTGTACTTGTGCACATGACATGAATTTAATTTGATGTGCATCTCGTGGCTGGAACAGTTATTCTCTAGGAGTGATCATTTGAAACCGGGCTCAATTTGGCGAGTTGAAAGACAATTCTTTCAGGGTTACAAACCAATATCTATCTATCTTTTCGATATGCAGAAGTTTCGTTTATTCTGCCTGTTCTTTCGATTTTTCTAAATGTATTAACAATTCCACATTGAACACTGCATGGGGATGGATTACGGCCACGACATCTGTTTGGTGAGTAGGCTTAAAGATTCTGATGTAAATACACTCTTTGTCTTTATCAAACGTATGTTTTTGCATATTTTCAGTGTGGAATCTGTATGTTTAGGGGGGTTATAGCCTAGGCTAACCAATTCTAAATGGCACTAGCAGTTGGTTGTCACTAGTTACCACAACCACAAAGTCATAAATTGCGCCTATTTATACAATTGCTCATCTTAAAATCTGATTTTATACCTACCCACTAACCACACTGCTAACCTTATGCCTAACCTTAAATTAAGAACAAAATGCTAATTTTAGTTTTCATGAATTTGGACGATATAGGAAATGTTGACTTTGTGCAAGTGGTAACTAGTGACAACCGCAAATTAGCCTAAGCGAAATATAAAAATAGACCGGACGCAATTATTCCAAAACTGCAGTTTATTGTTGGAACACATATTTCCCTACTTCAGTCAACCAGTCCATTTTGAATTTGTGATAAAACTGTCATCATTTGGCAATAAATGTAGCTTTTTTATCCCATTAGTTTTTATAGGCCTAAAAGCGCTTGCGTGTGCACTCAGCACGTGTGGAGAGCCAGCGGTCGGAACGCAATTAAGTTAGTGAGACAGACGGGAAAAGGGAATTTAGGGAGGAAAACTGTGTGATGCCTGGCTTGGTTTCTTTTTTGTTGTGTGCCGCAATTTCAACCAAATAGTTTTACAGTATAAAAATTAAGAACAAGTGATCTCTGGTTAAAGGTTGCGTTTTAATGGTCCATTGGAGTACTCGAATACTCATGCCCATCCCTAACTGTTATAATTATAGTTTCTGCCCAGTCTCATGTCCTCTGCCCTTCTTATTAGGCCTGTATGAAATGCAAGTGTATGTCTGCAGTGCTCACTGTTTGCTTCTACCAAGTTGAACTTCTGATCACATTTCTGAGCTCAAAGCTCAAAGAAATACCATCCTTTTGAAACAGAAAACAGTGAGTGGACAACAAACATTCCCTTTATTTGTATTTCTTGGCTTAGGCCTATGTACTGTCATAATTTGTAGCTCAGCTGGTAGAGCACGGCGCTTGTAACGCCAAGGTAGTGGGTTCAATCCCCGGGACCACCCATACACAAAAAAAAATGTATGCACGCATGACTGTAAGTCGCTTTGGATAAAAGTGTCTGCTAAATGGCATATTATTATTATTATTATTATAATCCATAACACATTCAGAAACATTTTGACCAGTGGAGGCTGCTGAGGGGAAGAAGGCTCATAATAATGGCTGGAACGGAGCAAATGGAATGGCATCAAACACCATTTTTGATGTATTCAGTGATGGAAAAAGTACCTAATTGTCATACTTGAGTAAAACGATAGATACCTTAATAGAAAGTCAGCCAGTAAAATACTACTTGAGTAAAAGTCTACAAGTATTTGGTTTGAAATATACTTAAGTATCAAAAATAAATGTAATTGCTAAAATATACTTAAGTATCAAAAGTAAAAGTATAAATAATTTAAAGTTCCTTATATTAAGCAAAGCAGACGGCACCATTTTCTTGTTTTTTAAATGTATGGATAGCCAGGGGCACACTCCAACACTCAGACATTATTTACAAAATATGCATTTGTGTTTAGTGAGTCCGCCAGGCCAGAGGCAGTATGGATGACCACGTATTCTCTTGATAAGTGCTTGAATTTGACAATTTCCTGTCCTGCTAAGTTTTCAAAATGTAACGAGTACTTTTGGTTGTCAGGGAAAATGTATGGAGTAAAAAGTACAATATATTATTTAGGAATGTAGTGAAGTAATAGTAAAAGTTGCCCCCAAAAACTACTTAAGTAGTACTTTAAAGTATTTTTACTTAAGTACTTTACACCACTGGATGTATTTGATACCATTCAACTTATTCTGCTCCAGCCATTACCACGAGCCCTTCCTCCCCAATTAAGGGACCACCAACCTCCTGTGATTTTGACTGACATTTAACTAAAACATCAACTTGTGGTTGTTGACTCATGTATGAATGTGTTTTATAGCCCATGGCTTATGAATGTGTTGTGTTGTGATGTTCTTATGAAGATGTGCTTCAAAAATGTCCAGCCAGCTTTGACTGTGCCAGGTTTATGTGTACATCGGCTAATAAGCTCTCTTTGTGTGTCCTAGTCGCGGTGGTGAGGCGTAGCCATGGACACCACCACCTCTCTGAAGATGACCACTCTGGCCATCCAGAGCCTGTTCAGCTACGTGGAGGAGGACAACGTTCCGGCCATCAAAGCCCACCTGGACAAGTTCAAGGAGGTGGACAGCAGGAGCGAGGTGAGTCAGACCACTGGATACTAGGCATTGCATGTAACACAGTAAACATACAAATGAGAGTTAACATAAACATCTAAATAAGTACTAGGCTAATTTGTTTAGCCAGATTTCAGTATTAAAGTGATGCTCCAATTAAATCAGTGCTCAGGTATCTCTTATGTGATTAGTGACCATTTCTCACTCACTCACTCACTCACTCACTCACTCACTCACTCACTCACTCACTCACTCACTCACTCACTCACTCACTCACTCACTCACTCACTCACTCACTCACTCACTCACACTCTCTCTCTCTCTCTCTCCCCCCCCTCTCTCCCTCCTCAGAATGGTCAGACTTCCCTGATGGTGGCATCAGAGCAGGGCAGCGTAGAGATGGTTCAGGAGCTCATCAGGAGGGGAGCCAACGTCAACCTGGACGATGTGGTACACACACACACCCACACCACACTAAAAACAAATGGTAGCTAGACCATGGGTATGAGGTTCTCTGTCACATGAGTTTTAGACCTAGGACTTTTCCAACCACAACCACACACCTATGCTCAGGACAGGGAGAATACAGTGAGGGGAAAAAAGTATTTGATCCCCTGCTGATTTTGTACGTTTGCCCAATGACAAAGAAATTATCAGTCTATAATTTTAATGGTAGGTTTATTTGAACAGTGAGAGACAGAATAACAACAAAAAATCCAGAAAAACGCATGTCAAAAATGTTATAAATTGATTTGCATTTTAATGAGGGGAATAAGTATTTGACCCCCTCTCAATCAGAAAGATTTCTGGCTCCCAGGTGTCTTTTATACAGGTAACAAACTGAGATTAGGAGCACACTCTTAAAGGGAGTGCTCCTAATCTCAGTTTGTTACCTGTATAAAAGACACCTGTCCACAGAAGCAATCAATCAGATTCCAAACTCTCCACCATGGCCAAGACCAAAGAGCTCTCCAAGGATGTCAGGGACAAGATTGTAGACCTACACAAGGCTGGAATGGGCTACAAGACCATCGCCAAGCAGCTTGGTGAGAAGGTGACAACAGTTGGTGCAATTATTCGCAAATGGAAGAAACACAAAAGAACTCCCTCGGCCTGGGGCTCCATGCAAGATCTCACCTCGTGGAGTTGCAATGATCATGAGAACGGTGAGGAATCAGCCCAGAACTACACGGGAGGGTCTTGTTAATGATCTCAAGGCAGCTGGGACCATAGTCACCAAGAAAACAATTGGTAACACACTACGCCGTGAAGGACTGAAATCCTGCAGCGCCCGCAAGGTCCCCCTGCTCAAGAAAGCACATATACAGGCCTGTCTGAAGTTTGCCAATGAACATCTGAATGATTCAGAGGAGAACTGGGTGAAAGTGTTGTGGTCAGATGAGACCAAAATGGAGCTCTTTGGCATCATCTCAACTCGCCGTGTTTGGAGGAGGAGGAATGCTGCCTATGACCCCAAGAACACCTTCCCCACCGTCAAACATGGAGGTGTAAACATTATGCTTTGGGGGTGTTTTTCTGCTAAGGGGACAGGACAACTTCACCGCATCAAAGGGACGATGGACGGGGCCATGTACCGTCAAATCTTGGGTGAGAACCTCCTTCCCTCAGCCAGGGCATTGAAAATGGGTTGTGGATGGGTATTCCAGCAGGACAATGACCCAAAACACACGGCCAAGGCAACAAAGGAGTGGCTCAAGAAGAAGCACATTAAGGTCCTGGAGTGGCCTAGCCAGTCTCCAGACCTTAATCCCATAGAAAATCTGTGGAGGGAGCTGAAGGTTCGAGTTGCCAAACGTCAGTCTCGAAACCTTAATGACTTGGAGAAGATCTGCAAAGAGGAGTGGGACAAAATCCCTCCTGAGATGTGTGCAAACCTGGTAGCCAACTACAAGAAACTTCTGACCTCTGTGATTGCCAACAAGGGTTTTGCCACCAAGTACTAAGTCATGTTTTGCAGAGGGGTCAAATACTTATTTCCCTCATTAAAATGCAAATCAATTTATAACATTTTTGACATGCGTTTTTCTGGATTTTTGTTGTTGTTATTCTGTCTCTCACTGTTCAAATAAACCTACCATTAAAATTATAGACTGATCATTTCTTTGTCAGTGGGCAAACGTACAAAATCAGCAGGGGATCAAATACTTTTTTCCCTCACTGTAAGTCTGCTGGGAACATGTAAGATTTTGGTTGCTCAAGGTACATAGTAGAAACCATTGTTCAACCGTGATATGCACCATGATGCCAACAGAATACATTACCACACAAAGTTAACATTTGGTCATTTTAGCCACATTATTCACATGCCATAGAGGTCTCCACTGCCCGATAATCCCTTAGTATCCAGCCTGCTGAACTCACCACACTGTGGGTTAACACAGAGCCCCATAATGAGCACCTGTAGAATGCCTCAGGCCTCTGCTAAAGTAAATGACAGGGTGTAGAGCTGCTGTCTTCATCAGCACACCCAGCCTCAACCTTTTACTAAACCTCACACACACACACTCAGACTCTCACTACACCAGACTGAGTGAGACTGACCAGACCTGGACACCGTGTCTATCTCTCTTTCTCTCCTTCGCTCTCTCTTCTCTATCTGACGCTCTCTCTGTCACCTCCAACCCGCATCCATGAGCACCTGGTACGACCAGCTGGTAGGTACAGCACTGTGGAGCGGATTAATACAGACCGACAGACCTCTGATTGGTGGTGGTCCACGGCGACAACGACGTGATTGGAGTTTCCGTGGTGACCAAGTGTAACCCCTGTGTGTTCTGCCCGTCAACAGGACTGCTGGACGGCACTGATCTCAGCGGCTAAGGAGGGCCATGTGGAGGTGGTGAAGGAGTTGCTGGCCAACAATGCCAGCCTGGAGCACCGGGACATGGTGAGAGAGGAGAGGAGGGTGGGCACTGGGTACAGGGTATTGGGCAAGGACATTGACAGTGGGCACTGAAGTAAACAGTGGGCAACATGAAGTAAAGCTTTTGTACCTGTGTGTAAAATTTTTCTTGAAGGACTAGTTTGATTGAAAAAGTGAGGGAAAACATCTTTACAAAAAGATGAAAGGATTCTTATTTTAGATTGGACCGTCTTCTATCTGGATGTATTTTGAAAAGCGTTAATGTGAAAAACTCTGGCACAGCAGTGTATCTGTCATTGACGGTGTCCATAGGGTATTTCGTATGGGAGCTACTATACAGTACAATACTTGCTTTATTGGTCCATTTGCACTGACATGTATGTTTTTTTTGCTGTCACAATACCCAACACACACACACACACACACACACACTGTAGAAAGAGTCTCTTCATATTCATCCTCTACTGTCTTATGTCTGACTGCAATCCATTCCAGGCTGCTTTGAAGTTATTCATCCATTTGCTTGGGATGCGATTCCATTACCTCCAATATAATCTCCTCCATTTTGTAATAATTGCGTTTACTGAGCTCTGGATGTCCGGAGTACATTAACCTGGGATATGGTTCATAACTGTAATACAAACCTCTCAGTGGAAGAAGTCCACTTCACATCCTTTCTATCTGCAGCTCTGTGTTCATTCACAGTAGAGTAGAGGTTATTCCAAATGCTTAGTTTTTGCTCCTCTGCAAATCAAAGGCATTCACAGAGTGTTATTTTAGCAGCATTACACGTTTCCCAGGGGGTAAAAATTATGGAGAAAATACCAGTGACAGTATCTGTTCATTGTGAGTGTCATGACCAAAGCTTTCTTAATTACGTTACATTTTGCCTTCTGAAATGTGCTATTTCCATTTCATATTTTTCAAGTTGGTGGACTTGTTCTAGTGTAAGGTGACTCAGTCAATCAATCATGGCTGTGTTACGTGTCAGTCCGGAACAGCCCGTGCATATATTATTAAGACTTTTTGTGACGTTCTTTTGTTCGTTTTGGACTTCGGCAAGGGATTTTTCGGCTGTTCGGGCAAATTTTTTTTATTTATTGAGGGAAGCCGAAGTCGGAAGCCGAAGTCAGCGATTGGTCAACAGTAGGGATTCTTCAAGGAAGTGCTTGTTGTCATTCAACGAGAGACGACTCGTCCTCAGGCAAATTTTGTCACTTGAGAAATACTGCACCAAACATCTTAGTCAGATGCAAAATTGTGCGACAAAGATCTTTTCGGCAAAAACATAAACATTTATTACAGATTTATTCATAGATCTTAGATTCATTCTGACTATTTTGAGGAAGTGTATACTGGCTAGGGTGTCTCAAAATGCACAAACTGTACTATTGCTGCTTTTTTCTCGTTTTTCATGCGAAGGTCTTTTTAAGGGAGTATGCGAGCAGACTCGAGTTCCAAACCTCTTAGGTGCCAGCCGAACTGAAGCATGCTGACGCCTTAAGCCATCCTGGTGCCAGTCTGTCTGTACTAATAACAGGATTAAACCCACTGTTTGGCTAGGTGCATATGACATCATACAGAAGATGACTACTCTACTTCTCCCTGGAATTGTGGCAATAGTCACTAACTGTAAATGTCACCACTTTCCATTTAAAATGTGTGTGTGCGCACGCGTGCGCCTTTGTGGTTTACTGTACAGGGGGGATGGAGCGCCCTCATGTGGGCTTCCTATAAGGGTCGTGTGGAGGTTGCCCAGCTACTTCTGGAGAAAGGAGCTAGCCCCAACATCACTGGCCAGGTACACTGGTACTATCTAAAGCGCTTTAGACATTTTATTCATAAATTAAAGAATACATCATTAGGTAAATAATGAGTGTATTTCAGTAGGAGTTAAATATGCTAATGTCTGTCCTTACAGTACAGCGTCTACCCCATTATCTGGGCGGCTGGACGAGGTCATGCTGATATAGTCCATCTCCTGATTCACCACGGAGCTAAAGTCAACTGCTCTGACAAGGTAAGCACTGGTTCTGTGTTCAATTTGTCTTATACAAAAATGCCATGAAGGTAATGACTTTTAAAAATGACTCAAAAGTGACTCAAAAGTTTTTCAACTATACTAAATGACCCTACATTCAGTGTTTTAATAGTCATCAATCATCTGTTTCTTTCTCTTTTCTCTCCTCCCCTGTTCTCAGTATGGCACTACCCCGTTGATCTGGGCGGCCAGGAAGGGTCACTATGACAGTGTGATACACTTGCTGGTCAATGGGGCCGATGTGGACCAGGAGGGAGCGGTAAGTGGACCTCCCTACTCTCATTAAAACCTCATTACACAAGGCCTGAGCAGATCACACATAATTGGCTCAAGCAAGGGTAGGTTCACTACAAAATAGCTTTTTTATCAATTCTGTCTTTGAAAAAATATATGTATATTCACAAATGCATTGTCAGAGGTTTTTGTCATACGTTTGACTACCCACTCTTTAAAATAAGACCTTATCTGATGAGTCAGAGCTTTGTCTGTATAGATATCCATTCATTCCCATTCATAGTGGGGAAAAAACTGGCTTTAGCTGCAACTCATGAAAGGAAACACTGTGGTGAAATGACAAAAATCAAACTGTTATTTTCTCCCTATCAGAATTCCATGACAGCTCTGATCGTGGCGGTGAGGGGTGGTTTCAATGAGGTGGTGAAGGAGATTTTGAAGAGGAACCCCAACGTCAACATGACAGACAAGGACGGCAACACAGCCCTGATGATCGCTGCCAAGGAGGGCTACACTGAGATAGTCCAGGACCTGTTGGACGCTGGCACCTACGTCAACATACCAGCCAGGGTAGATGACCATCACCAACCTCTAAAGATGAGCTAAAACATTGCCCTGACAATAAACAGTAGAGACAGGATTATATCAACATGAATGATAATGGTCATGCTATATGGATAAATGTGCTGAAGGTAGCAGCACATGTATCGTCTGCTCCTCTACAGTATGATCTATATTTTCTATTGTGTGATAACTGAGTTTGTGTTCTCTGTATTGAAAGCCTGTGATGTTTATTTTGTGTGTCACAGAGTGGGGAGACGGTGCTGATCGGAGCAGTGAGAGGAGGCCATGTGGAGATCGTCAGAGCCCTTCTGAACAAATATGCCGACATTGACGTCAGGGGACAGGTAGTAGTCTCTCTAATGTGACCCATCCACATTATTAAAGGCACACTGCAGTCAAAAGCGGGATTTTCCTGTGTTTTATATATATTTCCACACTGAGGTTGGTTTAATATTGATATAATGATTATGCCCTTTTAGTATAAGAGCTGTTTGAAAAGACCACCTGAAATTTCAGCCTGTTTTGGTGGGGTGGAGTTTTGGCCCTCCTGGTGATATCACCAGGCGGTAAATTAGTTAATAGACCAATAACAAAGAGTTCCAAACCTTTCTGCCAATAACAGCTAGTTCTCAGTTTTCCTCTCCCCACTCAGACCACACCCAGACAGTCCTAGCAAAATCCTTGCTTGAGAAATTGCTCTTGGCTAAGAAACTATTTTTGTTTCTTTTTGACCATTTTAAATGAAAACAATCACAGTAAGGTACTTAATTGTTACCCAGAAATGATTTGATAATGAGAGACAAACGGCTGCATTGGACCTTTAACATCTCTGCTCTATCATCATGCCAATACTGGTCCTATTCATTAGGGCACGCCGTAGCAAAATGTTTTACAACGGAAAACAAAAACAAGCATGTCTTATTGGATATGTTCAGATAGTCCCTCCTTGTTTCTGTCAGGTTTCTTCTGTTTGGTGCCTAATGAATATGACCCTCTTCTCCACTGTGTAAAACAGGATAGTAAGACTGCCCTCTACTGGGCAGTGGAGAAAGGGAACACCACCATGGTGAGAGACATCCTCCAATGCAACCCGGACACTGAGAGCTGCACCAAGGTAAGGAACAGCCACAGCTGCTATAAATGAATGAACAGTCATTTTATAGCACTGTGACAAATTCCTCTCTTGTCAACGTCAACATTGTGATAAAGTTGTGACGGTTTAAAAACAAGTTTTAAACAAGAGTGATTAGTGTTGCAAATGTACATTTGCTTGCTTCTATTCTCACCAATCACTGTTCTTGGTCTGAGATGATGATGATGATGTGTGTTTCAGGATGCAGAGACCCCTTTGATCAAAGCCACCAAGATGAGGAACATTGAGATAGTGGAGCTGCTCCTGGACAGAGGGGCCAAAGTGGCTGCTGTGGACAAGGTACTGGAGAAACACAACATACAGAGTCTAGTATACAGTGGTGTGAAAAAGTGTTTGCCACCTTCCTGATTTGTTTGCATGTTTGTCACACTTAAATGTTTCAGATCATCAAACAAATGTAAATATTAGTCAAAGATAACTCAAGTAAACACAAAATGCAGTTTTGAAATGAAGGTTGTTATTATTAAGGGAAAACAAAATCCAAACCTACATGGCCCTGTGTGAAAAAGTGTTTGCCCCTCCTGTTATAACACAACTCAACTGTGGTTTATCACACCTGAGTTCAATTCCTCTAGCCCCACCCAGGCCTGATTACTGCCACACCTGTTCTCAATCAAGGAATCACTTAAATAGGACCTGCCTGATAAAGTGAAGTAGACCAAAACATCCTCAAAAGCTAGACATCATGCCGAGATCCAAAGAAATTCAGGAGCAAATGAGAAAGAAAGTAATTGAGATCCATCAGTCTGGAAAAGGTTATAAAGCCATTTCTAAAGCTTTGGGACTCCAGCAAACCACAGTGAGAGCCATTATCCACAAATGGCGAAAACATGGAACAGTGGTGAACCTTCCCAGGAGTGGCCGGCCGACCAAAATTACCCCAAGAGCGCAGCGATGACTCATCCAAGAGGTCACAAAAGACCCCACAACAACATCTAAAGAGCTGCAGGCCTCACTTGCCTCAGTTAAGGTCAGTGTTCATGACTCCACCATAAGAAAGAGACTGGCAAAAATGGCCTGCATGGCAGAGTTCCAAGACGAAAACCACTGCTGAGCAAAAAGAACATTAAGGCTCGTCTCATTTTTGCCAGAAAACATCTTGATGATCCCCAAGACCTTTGGGAAAATACTCTGTGGACTGACGAGACAAAAGTTGAACTTTTTGGAAGGTGTGTGTCCCATTACATCTGGCGTAAAAAGTAACACCGCATTTCAGAAAAGAACATCATACCAACAGTAAAATATGGTGGTGGTAGTGTGATGGTCTGGGCCTGTTTTGCTGCTTCAGGACCTGGAAGACTTGCTGTGATAAATGGAACCATGAATTCTGCTGTCTACCAAAAAATCCTGAAGGAGAATGTCCGGCCATCTGTTCGTGACCTCAAGCTGAAGCGAACTTGGGTTCTGCAGCAGGACAATGATCCAAAACACACCAGCAAGTCCACCTCTGAATGGCTGAAGAAAAACAAAATGAAGACTTTGGAGTGGCCTAGTCAAAGTCCTGACCTGAATCCTATTGAGATGCTGTGGCATGACCTTAAAAAGGCAGTTCATGCTCAAACCCTCCAATGTGGCTGAATTACAACAATTCTGCAAAGATGAGTGGGCCAAAATTCCTCCACAGCGCTGTACAAGACTTATTGCAAGTTATAGCAAACGCTTGATTGCAGTTGTAGGTTGTAGGGGGCAATCACTTTTTCACACAGGGCCATGTTGGTTTGGATTTTGTTTTCCCTTAATAATAACAACCTTCATTTCAAAACTGCATTTTGTGTTTACTTGTGTTATCTTTGACTAATATTTAAATTTGTTTGATCTGAAACATTTAGTGTGACAAACATGCAAACAAATAAGAAATCAGGAAGGGGGCAAACACTTTTTCACACCACTGTATGTCTTTAGAATACGATCACAGGTTCTGTATTCGAGCCAATGTCTGATGTGTGACTGCCAAATATACTGTATATCCACATTGCGCAGGACAATAAAGTGTTTCTACCCTACTTTACTCTAATCATCTCTCTCTTCTCCTGTCCAGAAAGGCGACACGGCCCTTCACATTGCCATCAGAGGGCGGAGCCGCAAGCTTGCTGAGCTCCTCCTGAGGAACCCTAAAGATGGCCGCCTGCTCTACCGCCCCAATAAGGCCGGCGAGACGCCCTACAACATCGACTGCACCCACCAGAAGAGCATCCTCACTCAGATCTTTGGAGCCAGTGAGACACGATACTCAAATCACATAGACATGCATATAGTACTCTAGGGTTGTATTTGAGCCTGTTATTATTAAAGAAATTGTAATACCCAACTGCTATTATTTAAGTCACCTTTGAATATGAATCATTACATTTAGCTCTCTCACGCTTGTTTTGGAAATTTGGGGATAAAGATTATTTGTAAGTATTGCTGTATTTATCAAGTGATGACCACTCACTCTCCCCTCTCTCTCCCTCTCCCCTGTCTCTCAGAGCACCTGTCTCCCTCCGAGTCTGACGGTGACATGCTGGGGTATGACCTGTACAGCAGTGCCCTGGCAGACATCCTCAGTGAGCCCACCATGCAGCCGCCCATCTGTGTGGGCCTGTACGCCCAGTGGGGCAGCGGCAAGTCCTTCCTGCTCAAGAAACTGGAGGGTAAGAGAGGACCACCAGGAACATCACTAGGGCTGTTCTTTTGCTAGTGTCCCAAGGCTCTCATGTAAAAAGAATTAGACTTTTAACCTCTCACTAAACAACAGCAATATGAATCTAAAAGTGAATATGTCAGCCCATTTAGTCACGTTCTGTACATTAGGTTTCCTTTTTCTCATTACCAGGCTGTCTGCCTTAGTGCCTCATTTGCTGTAGGTTCCTGTGTAAGGCAGGAACCGCTAGGGGTCCTACTCATTTGCACTCCCTCTCCTCCAGATGAGATGAAGACATTTGCAGGCCAGCAGATTGAGCCTCTGTTCCAGTTCTCGTGGCTGGTGGTGTTCCTGTCCCTGCTGCTGTGTGGTTCTGTAGCTCTGGTCCTGGGCTTCACCGTCGACCCCCGCCTGGCCATCGCCGTCTCCCTCAGCCTCCTCACCCTGCTCTACATCTTCTTTGGTGAGAAACAATAGAGTAGAATGGAATGGAAGAGAATAAAATGGGTAAACAAAAACTCTGGTCCTTGGGTGTCCTACAGTTAAGGAAAGTTGCATGTATTATATCACTAGAGGGCTCCATGGGTCTACGTTTCGAGCGATCATACAGCGTTTTACTACATACAACTACATTTTTCAGGTTCTACCCACTGGATGTCATCATAGGTAGGTGAAAGTCTGATGGTGAATCAATATGATGTATTATTTTCTCTCTCCCTCCCTGCAGTGTTGGTATACTTCGGGGGTCGTCGTGAGGGGGAGAACTGGAACTGGGCGTGGGTCCTCAGCACCCATCTGGCCCGCCAGGTGGGCTACCTGGAGCTGCTGCTCAAACTTATGTTTGTCAACCCCCCCGAGCTGCCAGAGCAGACCACCCGCGCCCTGCCTGTCAGGTAACACACACAGATATATACATCAAATGCATGCTTGTAGACGCTCGTGCACACGCACCTTGATGTGAACGACCTTCAATAGAAAAAGTATATTCTAGAAATCTTGCCTGTGTGTGTGTGTGTGTGTGTCAGGTTCTTGTTCACAGACTACAATCGTCTGTCCAGTGTGGGAGGGGAGACCAGCCTGGCAGAGATGATAGCCACCCTGTCTGACGCCTGTGAGAGGGAGTTTGGCTTCATGGCCACCCGCCTCTTCAGGGTGTTCAAGAACGAGGAGAACCAAGGTACTATCTTTGTCTCCACTTTGGATATCCTTTAGAACCTTGTCTTATTACCTCTGTGTCTCTAATATTGTATATTTAGTGTACAGCAGGCCTCAAATTTCCCGGCAGCCCCCTTGTGTGGCCGTTGTGCCCTTGGGCTGAATATAATCATTATAATTCCCTTCTCCCGGCTGCCAATCGCCGTGCTCCGAAGCACCTCTCACTCACATGGCTTTCTCAGATATCGCAATTCTTATTAGCCAATGTCTGTCAGGTGATCGGGTCCTTATCACAGGCCTTGCAGCTCTGAAGTACAAGTGAAGACAGACACATCGGGGATGCAAAGGCGCGCGACATTCTTATCGAATTCCGAGGCGCTCATTGAAGATGTTAGAGGAACTGTCCACGTTTACTTTTCCTCAGCCAACAGGATGAGTAACGAACAGCAAAAGCACTAGCCTATGTCAGTCTACTATCCCCCATAGTACAAAGGTTTACCTATTATATTGGTCAGCTTGTCATTCTGTGCTAGAAATAAATATTCCAAACAGAATCTGGGACAGTTGTGGGACGATAGATCCCAAATTCATACAACCACTACATCAAAAAACCTTTTAAAAGCAAAGAGTCTGATGCAACAGATCAGAACGTTTAGCTTAAAATGTTGATAAACTATTATTTCTTCACGTTATAAGGGCAGCAAGGCGCACACAGCAGTAGGCTATAGGTGCGAATGTTCCAAAATGCAATTAGCGGGAAAACACCTTTCTCAAAAGCGCACCACAAATGCAAGCGGTTTCATGTGACAGATGAAAATATCCTTTAGAAAGAGGGAAGATCTAAAGATGCAACAACTAGCATGGATTGCTAATATGACTGTCTTTGGCTGCTGGACACTAAAAGAAAGTTGATTTTGAAAACCAATAGAACATGACAGCCTACTGGTTTCAATGGCATATGAGGAAGTGTTGATAAAATAATTCCCTCAACGTTTCTATGGTCTGAATTTGGCTAGGCTACTTAGAAGTAAGGTGAGACATGCCTCATAAAAAAAATAAAAATAAAGTCCAAGTTTTAAAAAATTACGTTTATGGTTTCAAAATGCACTGTTCTTTCTCTGCTATCTGAACGAACAGTGTCTCAAGTACAGTACCAGTCAAAAGTTTGGACACACCTACTCATTCCAGGGTTTTTCTTAATTTTTACTTTCTTCTACATTGTAGAATAATATTGAAGACATAAACTATTTTTTTTAAAAATCCAAATGTATTTGATTGTGTGTGTCTTTGTGATGAGGTGGTGTAACAGGCTTTAATTCGCAAAATACAGGTTTATGCAGAAATGCGTCAAACACACTCCAGGGCACAAAACAGGCACATTGGAAAATACAAGGCAGGAGGACGCGGAGCCGGATGGCGACGGTGGAAATCCCGAAACATGGAGGGATCGAGGATATCCCTCACCGGGACCCAGCACCGTTCCTCCGGACCGTACCCCTCCCACTCCACGAGGTACTGAAGGCCCCCCACCCGACGCCTCGAATCCAGGATGGAACAAACAGAGTATGCCGGGGCCCCCTCGATGTCCAGAGGAGGTGGAGGGACCTCCCGCACCTCAGACTACTGGAGCGGACCAGCTACCACCGGCCTGAGGAGAGACACATGAAACGAGGGGTTAATATGGTAATCAGGGGGAAGTAATAACCTATAAGTGACCTCGTTGACTCTCCTCAGGACTTTGAAAGGCCCCACAACCCGCAGGCTCAGCTTCCGGCAGGGCAGGCGGAGGGGCAGATTCCGGGTCGAGAGCCAGACCCGATCCCCCGGTACAAAGACGGGGGCCTCACTGCGGTGGCGGTCAGCGTTGGCCTTCTGACGACGCACGACGCGTTGGAGGTGAACGTGGGCAGCATCCCACGTCTCCTCCGCGCGCTGAAACCAGTCATCCACCGCAGGAGCCTCGGTCTGGCTCTGGTGCCACGGTGCCAGAACCGGTTGGTAACCTAGAACACACTGGAAAGGTGTTAGGTTAGTGGAGGAGTGGCGGAGAGAGTTCTGGTTATATTCTGCCCATGGCAAGAACACCGACCACTCCCCCGGCCGGTCCTGGCAGTAGGACCGCAGGAACCTACCCACGTCCTCATTTACCCGTTCCACCTGCCCATTACTCTCGGGGTGGAACCCAGAGGTCAGGCTGACCGAGACCCCCAGACGTTCCATGAACGCCTTCCAGACCTTGGACGTGAACAAGGGACCTCGGTCAGACACTATAACCTCTGGTACCCCGTAGTGCCGGAAGACATATGTAAACAGGGCCTCCGCAGTTTGCAGAGCCGTGGGGAGACCGGGCAGAGGAAGGAGGCGGCAGGCTTTAGAAAAATGGTCCACAACGACCAGGATGGTGATGTTACCTTGGGAGAGGGGAAGATCAGTTAGAAAATCAACACTTAGGCGAGACCATGGTCGTTGTGGAACTGATAAAGGTTGTAACTTACCAGCTGGGAGGTGCCTAGGTGCCTTACTCTGGGCGCACACTGAGCAGGAGGAGACATACACCCTCACGTCCTTAGCCAAGGTAGGCCACCAGTATTTTCCGGTCAGGCAGCGCACTGTACGACCGATACGAGGGGTACGTGTGTGCCCAGTAGATCAGACGATCACGGCTAAGAGCAGGCACGTACTGTAGCCCATCTGGACACTGAGGTGGAGAGGGATCTGTGCGTAATGCCTGCTCTATATCCACGTCCATCGCCCATACTACCGGCGCCACAATGCAGGAGGCCGGCAGTATGGGGGTGTTGTCGCTGGGCCTCTCCTCTGTGTCATACAGCCGGGACAGTGCGTCTGCCTTCACGTTCTTCGTACCCGGGATGTATGATAGAGTGAAGTGTCAAACCGGGTGAAGAATAGGGCCTGCCTGGCCTGGCGAGGATTCAGCCTCATCGCTGCCCGGATGTACTCCAGGTTACGGTGGTCCGTCCAGACGAGGAAAGGGTGTTTTGCCCCTTCGAGCCAATGCCTCCACACGGTCAAGGCTCGGACAACAGCCAACAGCTCCTGATCACCAACGCCGTAGTTCTGCTCCGCCGGGCTGAGCTTCTTCGAGAAGAACGCACAGGGGCAGAGCTTGGGTGGTGTACCCGAGCGTTGAGACAGGACAGCTCCTATCCCAACCTCGGAAGCATCAACCTCGACTACGAACGATAGTGATGAATCGGGGTGGGCCAGTACTGGGGCTGAGGTGAACAGACCCCACAGTGTGCTGAAGGCCAGGTCAGCCTCAGCAGACCAGCGGAGCCGGGATGGCCCACCCTTCAACAGGGAGGTAATGGGAGCTGCGACCTTGCCAAAGCCCCGGATAAACCTCCAATAGTAGTTGGCAAAGCCAAGGAAGCGCTGCACCTCCTTAACCGTGGTTGGAGTCGGCCAATTACGCACGGCTGAAATGCGATCTCCCTCCATCTCCACACCTGAGGTGGAAATGCGGTATCCAAAGAAGGAGACGGACTGCTGGAAAAACATACACTTCTCTGCCTTAGCATAAAGGTCATTTTCCAACAGTCGGGCCAGCACCTTGCGAACCAGGGACACATGCTTGGCGCGCATAGTGGAATACACCAGGATGTCATCGATGTAGACCACTACACCGCGACCAAGCATGTCCCGAAACACCTCGTTCACAAAGGACTGGAAAACTGAGGGAGCATTCATCAAAACATAGGGCATCACCAGGTATTCATAATGCCCCGTGGTTGTGCTAAATGCTGTCTTCCACTCATCTCCCTCTCGGATACACACCAGGTTGTATGCACTCCTGAGATCTAATTTGGTGAAGAAGCGAGCCCCATGCATTGATTCAATCACTGAAGGAATGAGGGGGAGAGGATAACTAAATCTTATCGTCTCCCTGTTCAGTGGTTGATAATCAATGCACAGGCGCAGACCTCCGTCCTTCTTCTTCACAAAGAAGAAACTCGAGGAGGCGGTTGAAGTAGAGGGACGTATATACCCCTGGCGCAGGGACTCGGTGACATGTTTCCATCGCCACCGTTTCAGCCTGTGACGGGGGTATATATGACTCCTGGGAGGTACAGCGTCTACCTGGAGGTTTATTGCGCAATCCCCCGCCCGATGAGGTGGTAATTTAGTCGCCTGCGTTTTAGAGAACGCTTGCACCAGATCGAGGTATTCAGGGGGAATGCGCACGGTGGAGGTACTGTCTGGACTTTCCACCGTGGTTGCACCAACGGAAACACCTAGACACCTACCCTGACACTCTCGCGACCATCCTCCTTCGTTCCACACCGCGTTGGCCCACTTCAGGGCTTTCCCGAGAGGCAGGAAACGAGGGCGGACACCTTCTTCCGCTCCGATGGGACCGGCCGGATGCTGGAGAAGTAGAGCTCCAGTTGGAGAAGGATTCCTTGGCACAGCGCCACTGTCCCGTCGAACTCCCATGGTCGGGATATCTGGATCCCTCCGGGTGCTGGGGTGTAGGTGGGGGGGGGGATCGGGTTGGCCAGCTGGTCTCGACGGATCGGGCTCTCTCCTCTCCAGGCGTTGGACGACCTGAAGAACCCGATCCATCGCTTCACCCAAGCTGGCTAGCATAGTTGAATGCTCCTGGACCCGTTCCACGACTCCAGGCATTCATGTCTCTCCCGCTGACTCCATAGCGGGTGGGTGATTCTGTGATGAGGTGGTGTTGAAGGAGTTAGGCGCAGGAGGGTAAACAAAACAGGCGCACTGGAAAATACAAGACACATGGGAAATACTCCCGTCGATACAAAATACACAAGCTCCACCGAGCTTCACTAACCTCCACAATAATCAATCACCCACACAGACAAGGAAGCAGAGGGAACACTTATACAATGACTAATGAGGGAATAAGGACCAGGTGTGTGTGATTGAAGACAAGACAAATGGAGTGATGATAAATGGATCGGCAGTAGCTAGTAAGCCGGTGACGTCGAACGCCGAAACCTGCCCGAACAAGGAGGGGAGGCAGCCTCGGCGGAAGTCGTGACAGTCTTCACACCACAGAGTTAATACTTGGTGAAAGTACCTTCGGAAGCCATTACAGATGTGAATAATTTTGAATAAGTTTCTACCAACATTTACAGTACCAGTCAAAAGTTTGATTTATTTTTACTATTTTCTACATTGTAAAATAATAGTGAATACATCAAAACTATGAAATAACACATATGAAATCATGTAGTAACCAAAGAAGTGTTAAACAAATCAAAATATATTTTATATTTGATATTCTTCAAAGTAGCCACTCTTTGCCTTGATGACAGCTTTGCACACTCTTGGCATTCTCTCAACCAGCTTCATGAGGTTGTCACCTGGAATGCATTTCAATTAACAGGTGTGCCTTGTTAAAAGTTAATTTGTGGAATTTCTTTCCTTCTTAATGCGTTTGAGCCAATCAGTTGTTTTGTGACAAGGTAGGGGTGGTATACAGAAGATAGCCCTATTTGGTTAAAGACCAAGTCCATATCATGGAAAGAACAGCTCAAATAAGCAAAGAGAAACGACAGTCCATCATCGCTTTGACTGACCTTGTCTTAATCTGGAAAATTTCAAGAACTTTGAAAGTTTCTTCAAGTGCAGTTGCAAAAACCATCAAGCGCTATGATGAAACTAGCTCTCATGAGGACCACCACAGGAAAGGAAGACCCAGAGTTACCTCTGCTGCAGAGGATATGTTCATTAGAGTTAACTGCACCTCAGATTGCATCCCAAATAAATGCTTCACAGAGTTCAAGTAACAATTTGTAAGTCGCTCTGGATAAGAGCGTCTGCTAAATGACGTAAATGTAACAAACACCTCAACATCAACTGTTCAGAGGAGACTGCGTGAATCAGGCCTTCATGGTTGAATTGCTGCAAATAAACCATTACTAAAGGACACCAATAAGAAGAAGAGACTTGCTTGGGCCAAGAAACACGAGCAATGGACATTAGACCGGTGGAAATCTGTCCTTTTGGTCTGATGATTTTTGGTTCCAACCGCTGTGTCTTTGTGAGACGCAGAGTAGGTGAACGGATGATCTCCACATGTATGGTTCCCACCGTGAAGCATGGAGGAGGTGTGATGGTGTGGCGTTGCTTTGCTGGTGACACTGTCTGTGATTTATTTAGAATTCAAGGCACACTGAACCAGCATGGCTACCACAGCATTCTGCAGCGATGCGCCATCCGATCTAGTTTGCGCTTAGTGGGACTATAATTTGTTTTTGAACAGGACAATGACCCAAAACACACCTCCAGGCTGTGTAAGGGCTATTTGACCAAGAAGGAGTGTGATTGAGTGCTGCATCAGATGACCTGGCCTCCACAATCACCCGACCTCAACCCAATTGAGATGGTTTGGGATGAGTTGGGTGTAGTTATTTCCCTATAATGCACACTCTGTCGTGCATTATCGCTTGCGTAGCTTGGACTATATAGTCCCCCTGTTGGTACGCTGTAACAACCTATGTAGCTAATGTAAAGTGTTGCTTGAAACATACTATTTGCTGTAGTTACAGGCAATAACTCTAGCCTTTGCCCCCTCTCCCCTCCCCCTCCAGGTAAGAAGTGGAAGAAGACGTGCTGCGTGCCCAGCTTCATGCTGTTCGTCGTGACTCTGGGCTGCCTGATCACGGCCATGGCGCTGCTGGCCATCTTTAAGGTACCTACACACACTGACACACACACACCGTGTTGAGCATCTGCTGTACATGAAACAAATATTTAAGCTACGGACCTTTTTTCATTTATGTAGGTGCAGCGTGAGAACCTCACAGTGAACGCTGTGCTGATCGCCATGGCCAGCGTGGTGGGCCTGGCCCTCCTGTTGAACTGTAGGACCTGGTGGCAGGTGGCCGACTCCGTCCTCAACTCCCAGAGGAAGAGACTGCACAGTGCCGCCAACAAGATGCACAAGCTCAAGAGCGAGGGCTTCATGAAGGTAGTGTAAACCCAGTGACCGAAATCTTTTTCAATGTTTTCAATCAAAAATACGTATTTCCAATATCTTTTTAGCACATTTTCAACGTCTTTTCAACATCCTTAAAATGTATTTTGCTTATAGGGAATACTCTGTTTGATAGGTTCCTCTCCAGTTGTATTCAAATAGTGCCGAATCCCTAACTTGAGAATAGATACAGTTGAAGTCGGAAGTTTACATATACTTAGGTTGGAGTCATTAAAACTCGTTTTCAAACACTCCACAAATTTCTTGTTAACAAACTATAGTTTTGGCAAGTATGTTAGGACATCTACTTTGTGCATGACACAAGTCATTTTTCCCACAATTGTTTACAGACAGATTATTTCACTTATAATTCACTGTATCACAATTTCAGTGGGTCAGAAGTTTACATACACTAAGTTGACTGTGGCTTTAAACAGCATGGAAAATTCCAGAAAATGATGTCATGGCTTTAGAAGCTTCTGATAGGCTAATTGACATAATTTGATTCAATTGGAGGTGTACCTGTGGATGTATTTCAAGGCCTACCTTCAAACTCAGTGCCTCTTTGCTTGACATCATGGGAAAATCAAAAAAAATCAGCCAAGAACTCAGAAGAAAAATTGGAGACCTCCACAAGTCTGGTTCATCCTTGGGAGCAATTTCCAAACGCCTGAAGGTACCATGTTCATCTGTACAAACAATAGTACGCAAGTATAAACACCATGGGACCATGCAGCCGTCATACCGCTCAGGAAGGAGACGCGTTCAGTCTCCTAGAAATGAACGTACTTTGGTGTGAAAAGTGCAAATCAATCCCAGAACAACAGCAAAGGACCTTGTGAAGATGCTGGAGGAAACAGGTACAAAAGTATCTATATCGAGTCCTATATCGACATAACCTGAAAGGCCGCTCATCAAGGAAGAAGCCACTGCTCCAAAACCGCCATAAAAAAGCCAGACTACGGTTTGCAACTGCACATGGGGACAAAGATCGTACTTTTTGGAGAAATGTCCTCTGGTCTGATGAAACAAAAATAGAACTGTTTGGCCATAATGGCCATCGTTATGTTTGGAGGAAAAAGAGGGTAACTTGCAAAACGAAGAACATCATCCCAACCGTGAAGCACGGGGGTGGCAGCATCATGCTGTGGGGGTGCTTTACTGCAGGAGGGACTGGTGCACTTCACAAAATAGATGGCCTCATGAGGAAGGAAAATTATGTGGATATATTGAAGCAACATCTCAAGACATCAGTCAGGAAGTTAAAGCTTGGTCGCAAATGGGTCTTCCAAATGGACAATGACCACAAGCATACTTCCAAAGTTGTGGCAATTTGGCTTAAGGACAACAAAGTCAAGGTATTGGAGTGGCCATCACAAAGCCCTGACCTCAATCCTATAGAAAATGTGTGGGTAGAACTGAAAAAGCGTGTTCGAGCAAGGAGGCCTACAAACCTGACTCAGTTACACCAGCTCTGTCAGGAGGAATTTTGCCAAAATTTACCCAACTTATTGTGGGAAGCTTGTGGAAGGCTACCCGAAACGTTTGACCCAAGTTAAACAATTTAAAGGCAATGCTACCAAATACTAATTGAGTGTATGTAAACTGCTGACCCACTGGGAATGTGATGAAAGAAATAAAAGCTGAAATAAATCATTCTCGCTACTATTATTCTGACATTTCACATTCTTAAAATAAAGTGGTGATCCTAACTGACCTAAGACAGGGAATTTTTACTAGGATTAAATGTCAGGTATTGTGAAGAACTGAGTTTAAATGTATTTGACTAAGGTGTATGTAAACTTCCGACTTCAACTGTATGTAACTTGTAAATTATGCAGGAATGGCAATACAGACTTGAAAATGGAAGTTACATGTACAGTGCATTCTGAAATATTCAGACCACTTGACCTTTTCCACATTTTTGTTACGTTACAGCCTTATTCTAAACTAGATTAAATTAATTGTTTTGATTGGACATGATTTGGAAAGGCACACACCTGTCTATATAATATCCCACAGTTGACAGTGCATGTCAGAGTGAAAACAAGACATGAGGTTGAAGGAATTGTCCGTAGAGCTCAGAGGCAGGATTGTGTCGAGGCATAGATCTGGGGAAGGGTACCAAAAAATGTCTGCAGCATTGAAGGTCCCCAAGAACACAGTGGCCTCCATCATTCTTAAATGGAAGAAGTTTGGAACCACCAAGACTCTTTCTAGTGTCACGATCGTCGGTAAGAGATGAGGACCAAGGCGCAGCATTGCAGACGAACATACTCTTTATTTATGATACACGATCAAAAACAACAAAACGATAACGTGACAGTCACTGGTCAAACACAAACCAACACGAACAAGATCCCACACACACGAAAGAAAACAGACTGTTTAAATATGGCTCCCAATCAGAGACAACCAGCAACAACTGACACTCGTTGCCTCTGATTGGGAGCCACTCTGGCCAACATAGAAATAGCACCCATAGAATTACACCATAGAAACAAAACACATAGATCTACACACCCTGGCTCAACATAACAGTATCCCCAGAGCCAGGGCGTGACAGTACCCCCCCCCTAAAGGCGCGGACTCCGACCGCGTCAACCAAATACCACAGGGGAGGGACCGGGTGGGCACTCCGCCTAGGCGGCGGATCCGGCTCCGGGCCTGATCCCCGCTCCCTCTCCAACCCCCCAAAGTACCCCTGGTCCGGTCTGGCCCCGCTGGCCGGAGCTGGACTGCACACTGATGGAGCGGATTGCTCTAGCTCCGGCGTAAGGCATCTGACCGGTGCCGAACCAGGCACCAGTGGAACAGGCACGGGCCGTGCCGGACTGACGACGCCCACCACTGGCTTGGTGTGGAGAACAGGCACGGGCCGTGCTGGACTGACGACGCACACCACTGGCTTGGTGTGAGGAGCAGGAGCGGGCCGGAGCGGGCTGGCGATGCGCACCATAGGCTTGGTGCGGGAAGCAGGAGCGGGCCGGACCGGGCTGACGATGCGCACCCCTGGCTTGGTGCGTGGAGCAGGAACGGACAGGACCGGGCTGACGATGCGCACCCCTGGCTTGGTGCGTGGAGCAGGAACGGACCGGACCGGGCTGACGATGCGCACCCCTGGCTTGGTGCGTGGAGCAGGAACGGACCGACCGGGCTGACGATGCGCACCCCTGGCTTAGTGCGTGAAGCAGCAACGGGCCGAACCGGGCTGACGATCGCACCCCTGGCTTGGTGCGTGGAGCAGGAACGGCCTGGACCGGCTGACGCACTCGCACCCCTGACTTGGTGCGAGTGGCAGGAACAGGCCGGACCGGGCTGGCGACGCGCAGCATAGGCTTGGTGCGGGGAGCAGGAACAGGCCGGGCCGGGCTGGCGAAGCGCACCATAGGCTTGGTGCGGGGAGCAGGAACAGTCCGGGCCGAGCTGGTGACGCGCACCGTAGGCTTGGTGCGAGGGGCAGGAACAGGCCGGGCTGGGCTGGCGACGCGCACCGTAGGCTTGGTGCGGGGAGCAGGAACAGACCGGACCGTACTGGGGACACACACCACTGGCCCTACACCGGGATCTGGAACGGGCCGGACCGGACTGGTAACACACCCCAGTACCTCTCGCCGTGCCTCTACACCTTCCTTCCCTTCTTTGACCAGTGGCCCCCGTAACCTGGCGGCCTCCTCTGCCAACCCGCTGGACCGCTCTATCGCGGCCTCCTGCTGCCCCGACGTCGTGAGCCCCCCCCCTAAAAATGTTCTGGGGGTCTCTCTTCCCCATGGGCCAGGCCTCTATAGTTCTCGCCCAACTCTCGCTCTTCTGCTTCCAACTCCCGCCATTCAGCTCCTCATTTGGCTTGACCCAATCGAAACTCTTCCTCCACTGTTCCCAAGTCCACCCTCTCTGCTCCTCACTAGGCTTGACCCAGTCGAGGTTGCCACGGAGATCTGCTAGCGATTCCCCTGGCGATGGCTCCTGGACACGCTGCTTGGTCCCGTTTTGGTGGGATCTTCTGTCACGATCGTCGGTAAGAGATGAGGACCAAGGCGCAGCGTTGCAGACGAACATACTCTTTATTTATGATACACGATCAAAAACAACAAAACGATAACGTGACAGTCACTGGTCAAACACAAACCAACACGAACAAGATCCCACACACACGAAAGAAAACAGACTGTTTAAATATGGCTCCCAATCAGAGACAACCAGCAACAACTGACACTCGTTGCCTCTGATTGGAAGCCACTCTGGCCAACATAGAAATAGTACCCATAGAATTACACCATAGAAACAAAACACATAGATCTACACACCCTGGCTCAACATAAGTGTCCCCAGAGCCAGGGCGTGACATCTAGAGCTGGCCGCCCGTCAAATTGAGCAATTGGGGGAGAAGGGCCTTGGTCAGGGAGGTGACCAAGAACCCGATGGTCACTCTGACAGAGCTCCAGAGTTCCTCTGTGGAGATGGGAGAACCTTCCAGAAGGACAACCATCTCTGCAGCACTCCACCAATCAGGCCTTTATGGTAGAGCGGCCAGATGGAAGCCACTCCTCAGTAAAAGGCCAACAGCCCGCTTGGAGTTTACCAAAAGGCACCTAAAGGACTCTCAGACCATGAGAAACAAGATTCTCTGGTCTGATAAAACCAAGATGGAACTCTTTGGCCTGAATGCCAAGTGTCACATCTGGAGGAAACCTGTTACCATCCTAATAGTGAATGGTGGTGGCAGCATCATGCTGTGGGGATGTTTTTCAGCGGCAGGGACTGGGAGACTAGTCAGGATCAAGGGGAAAAATGAATGGAGCAAAGTACAGAGAGATCCTTGATGAAAACCTGCTCCAGAGCGCTCAGGGCCTCAGACTGGGGCGAAGGTTCACCTTCCAACAGGACAATGACCCTAAGCACACAACCAAGACAACGCAGGAGTGGCTTCGGGACATGTCTCTGAATGTCCTTGAGTGGCCCAGCCAGAGCCCGGACTTGAACCAGATCGAACATCTCTGGACATACCTGAAAATAGCTGTGCAGCAATGCTCCCCATCCAACCTGACAGAGCCTGAGAGAATCTGCAGAGAAGAATGGGTGAGACTCCCCAAATACAGGTGTGCAAAGCTTGTAGCGTCATACCCAAGAAGACTCGAGGCTGTAATCGCTGCCAAAGGTGTTTCAACAAAGTACTGAGTAAAGGGTCTGAATACTTATGTAAATGTAAATATTTCCGTTTTTTCTTTTCAATAATTTGTGAATATTATAAAAACCTGTTTTTGATTTGTCATTATGGGGTATTGTGTATAGATTTGAAGAGGGGGAAAAACAATCCATGTTAGAATAAGGCTGTAATGTAACAAAATGTGGAAAACGTCAAGGGGTCTGAATACTTTCCGAATGCTCTGTATATCAAATTAGTTGATCGAGTTAGAATTTGGCTTAGAATGTCGCTAGTTGTAAATGGTATGCTACAGTTTAACATGGTTAAGTATAAATAAATGATGTTGTTACATGATAGTGTTAGGCACTCAGGAGCTAAATGCCTAACTATCAACATGATATAAACAGAGATGAATTAATAAGAAGAGTCACAATGTCTGTAGTTATACAGTATGCAGTGGTTGATGGTGTGTGTTTGGTTGCTCCAGGTGTTGAAGCATGAGGTGGAGCTGATGTCCAAGATGGCCAAGACCATCGATGGCTTCACCCAGAACCAGACCCGCATGGCGGTCATCATTGACGGCCTGGATGCCTGCGAACAGGACAGAGTGCTGCAGATGCTCGACACGGTGTGTGTGTGTGTGTGTGTGCCTGTGCTGTGTTTTGTAACAATGACTGAATAAGACGTTTGTAACAATGGCTAAACACAAAAATGTAGGCTATACAATACTATACACAAAACACACATTACCCATAACCATTTAGGGTTAAATCATTATCCATTACTCATTGGTCATTACTATTGATGGGGAGGGAAATCGATACAGTTACATATCGTGATATTATTTTTGATAATATTATATCTATATTTTGACTCCCAAGTATAGATGAAAAATAAATAAAAAGAAAACATTATATATAAAAAAGTATGTGGACACCCCTTAAAATTATGAATTTGGCTTTTTCAGTCACACCTGTTGCTGAAGGGTGTATAAAATCAAGCACACAGACATGCAATCTCCATAGACAAACATTGGCAGTAGAATGGCCTTACTGAAGAGCTCAGTGACTTTCAACGTGGCATCGTCATAGGATGCAACCTTCCCAACAAGTCAGTTCATCAAATTTCTGCCCTGCTATAGCTGCCCCGGTCAACTGTAAGTGCTGTTATTGCGAAGTCTAGGGGCAACAATGGCTCAGCCGTGAAGTGGTAGGCTACACAAGCTCACAGAATGGGACCGCCGAGTGTTGAAGCGCCTAGCTCGTAAAAATCATCTGTCCTCGGTTGCAACACTCACTACCGAGTTCTAAACTGCCTCTGGAAGCAACGTCAGCACAATTACTGTTCGTCGGGAGATTTATGAAGTGGGTTTACATGACCGAGCAGCCGCACACAAGATCACCATGCTCAATGCCAAGCATCGGCTGGAGTGGTGTAAAGCTCGCCGCCATTGGACTCTGGAGCAGTGGAAATGCATTCTCTGGAGTGATGAATCATGCTTCATCATCTGGCAGTCCAACGGATGAATCTGTGTTTGGCAGGTGCCAGGAGAATGCTACCTACCCGAATGCATAGTGCCAACTGTAAAGTTTCATGGAGGAGGAATAATGGTCTGTGGCTGTTTTTCAGGGTTCGGGCTAGGCCCCTTAGCTCCAGTAAAGGGAAATCTTAACGCTACAGCATAGAATTACATTCTAGACGATTCTGTGCTTCCAACTTTGTGGCAACAGTTTGGGGAAGGCCCTTTCCTGTTATAGCTTGACAATGCCCCCGTGCACAAAGCGAGGTCCATACAGAAATAGTTTTTTCGAGATCGGTGTGGAAGAACTTGACTGGCCTGCACAGAGCCCTGCCCTCAACCCCATTAAACACCTTTGGGATGAATTGGAACGCTGACTGCGAGCCAGACCTAATTGCCCAACATCAGTGCCAGACCTCGCTAATGCTCTTGTGGCTGAATGGAAGCAAGTCCCCGCAGCAATGTAACAACATCTAGTGGAAAGCTTTCCCAGAAGAGTGGAGGCAGCAAAGGGGGGACCAACTCCATATTAATGTCCATGATTTTGGAATAAGATGTTCGACGAGCAGGTGTCCACATACATTTGGCCATGTAGTGTATTTAGCCTCACAATGAAATGTTAGAACATTTTCTTTTCACGACAGCTAGGGATGCAAGTAGAACACAAAACAATTTGACAAACAGTTGCATTCATGAGTTTTATGGACAAATGTCAATATATAAAAGTCAGCCAAAGCAGAAAACTTGATAAAAATGAATTTATATGAATGCTGTAAGTACAGAAATTGTTTGCTCAATGGGAAATGAATATCCAACTAGTCAGTGACATCTGTTTGGAGTTTTGATTTTGTGTGAGCTTATTACAGTATTATAGACACTATGTCCTGGGATTTCCTATGATCCCCTATCTAGAAGAACCCCTTACCTTCTAACGACTCTTTTTTACATTTACATTTACGTCATTTAGCAGACGCTCTTATCCAGAGCGACTTACAATTGTGTAGCTGGTGAGCGTCAGAGCACAACATGTGCGTGTTCGTGAGAGCTGTAGCTTAATAGTTTGTAGCTTAAACCATTTGTTCTACAGACGTTTTGGTAAAAAGATCCGGCCCGGGCCCCTTCTGGATCTACCCTTGTCTCACAAACACTGCTCTAGTTCAGCCCCCGTTAATCACACAGACTATTGGAGAAATAGACAAATCCACTGGTACAACCTAGAAGTCTGTAGCTCAAACACACAATGTTTAAAAGCGGTTTGAAGTCCAAAACACGCCGGCATTACAGTGGGACTCATTGGGTTAAAATGACTAGATTTGGTAGATAGTTTTTCATTATTTTGACCTCCCCACATTATAATTGGAAAAGGAAGTGTAAACTGTAACATAGCCAATTAGCTAGAAAGGTAACTCCAAACACATTTTCACTAAGAGCAGCTGCTTAGCTGGTTAAACAGTGGTGTCGTGACGTGACTTTAACATTAATCTCTAACTAACTATGTTTAATTGTTACCCAATTTAAATTAATCATGTAACAATTAACTCATTAGTATCTGGGGCACCATGAGAGCGGTTCCTTAAAGAGATACCATCTCCCGAATTAAACTCTTTACCTATCACATCTATAAACAGTCAACTTATTAATCATAACCTCGTATCATATCATTCTGAACAGTCGTAACCTCCTTGCATCGGCAAAGTCCAGAGCCTTACTTATGATTCAGTGCTACACAAATTGGTTCAATTATTTATTTACTAGCTAATTAAATGGGAACACAGGATAAACATACACACTCTGCACCGGTTATTGACTGGAGAGGGACAGAGACACTTAACCTTGATACATTCAGAAACGACTCTCACCTACAGTAACTACATACTTGGCACACGAACCGCCACCCGCTTTGAGTAAGAAATCATGAATGTATTTAAATGAGATGTCTTAGTTCACCGGGGATCCCTTGGAAAGGGGTTGGGCCTTTTTGCGGCACGCTTGTAAGGCTCTTATTGTCCAAAATGGTTCACAATGTCCTTCTTCGTAGTTGTCCGGTCTCCAATGACTTGTCATGTAGTCCTGAACAGAACTACAGAATTGATTTTCCTTCCCGTCGCTCTGGAAGTTGCTTCTTTGAAGATAGGCTAGCCAGCCATATCGATGGTTCCCCAGTGGGGTGATGAGAGTAGTGTAATACAGTGGTTTGAGCAGAGTAGCAGATGGTCCTACTTAAATTCACTTTCGAAGATACCTTACTTAGGACCGCTAATCAGCCGTACCAGTGATTGTCCGGGAGGTGAGTTTATTTTCTTCACCTCGTGATGAGATTCAAAGTTCCAATCATTTTAAACGTGTAGCTGCCGCTTCACGATTTTCTGGTCTGGTATGTTAATTTCCTTTCCCACCATTTATACACTCTGCTCGAAAAGGGCGGTTCCGGCAGGCTGGCACGCTTTCTGACCTCACTTTGGGGCGGCGATTAATCATTGCTCAATGTTATGTAAAACAATTATTTCTTATAACTTCTCAAGTCACATCCTTTTCTTAACAAAAACACTTTCATCATTTTTCATATTACATGCACAACGCATAGTATGGCAACGTCAAATATGTAGTGGGTATACTTTCCAAGTTACAGTATTTCCTTTATAACATTTTTAATGACATCACAAAATAACTAACAAAATTACCTTAGTGTGCTATTGTCACGGATTCTGCCGAGGCTGCCCCTCCTCCTTGCTCGTGCAGGCTTCGTCGTCACCGAAATACTAGCTGCTGCCGATCTATTTTCTATGTTGCACCTGTTGTCTATTGTCACACACCTGTTGCCCATTATTGTAATCACGCCTTCCCTATTTAACCCAGTGGCTCCCAATGTGTTTTGTGCGTGGTTGTTTTTCGTTTCGTGTGTCTTCGGTGAGCGGGTTAGTTCCTCCCTGTGTGGAGATATTCTGTGTTGTATTCAGTAAAGTACGTTTCTGAGAATTCTGTGTCCTGCGCCTGACTTGGATCCACCGCATTACACTGACACTCATGACACCTATAGATCGCCTCCTACCATTCCCCACGTTCTACGTTAGAAATATTGTTCCGGTATTCGCTTTTGAACGTGTTAAAGTTTCAGCGGGAAAAAGTCCTTCCCTCCCCCCTCTGCGGGTGAGAGGTGGTCTGATTGAAGTTATTCATTGCAAACCTGATCAGACCTATTTGGATTCTCGTGGACCGTCATGACAGTGGTTAGCCATGTGTTGGCCAAAATGTAATTTCCAAGTCAAGAAAGCTTACCAGCAGCCTGTGGCACTGTAGCTTTTAATACACACTATTACAAGCTACAGTGCATTTTCCACGTTTTTGTTACATTACAGCCTTATTCTAAAATAGATTAAATAAAAATGTTCCCTCATCAATCTGCACACAATACCCCATAATGACAAAGCGAAAACGGTTTTTAGACATTTTTGCAAATTTATAAAAAATGTAAAACATAAATACCTTATTTTCATAAGTATTCAGACCCTTTGCTATGAGACTCGAAATTGAGCGCAGGTGAATCCTCTTTCCATTGACCATCCTTGAGGTGTTTCTACAACTTGATTGGAGTCCACCTGTGGTAAATTCAATTTATTGGACATGATTTGGAAAGGCACCCACTGTTTATATAAGGTCCCACAGATGACAGTGCATGTCAGAGCAAAAACCAAGCCATGAGGTTGAAGGAATTGTCTGTAGAGCATTGAAGGACCCCAAGAACACAGTGGCCTCCATCATTCTTAAATGGAAGACGTTTGGAACCACCAAGACTCTTCCTAGAACTGGCCGCCCGGCCAAAATGAGCAATCGGGGGAGAAGGGCCTTGGCCAGGGAGGTGACCAAGAACCCGATGGTCACTCTGACAGTACTCCAGAGTTCCTCTGTGGTGATGGGAGAACCTACCAGAAGGACAACCATCTCTGCAGCACTCCACCAATCAGGCCTTTATGGTAGAGTGGCCAGACGGTAGCCACTCCTCAGGAAAAGGCACATGACAGCCCGCTTGGAGTTTGCCAAAAGGCACCTAAAGGTCAGACCATGAGAAACAAGATTCTCTGGCCTGAATGCCAAGCGTCACTTCTGGAGGAAACCTGGCACCATCCCTATGGTGAAGTATGGTTGTGGCAGCATCATGCTGTGGGGACATTTATCAGCGGGCAGGGACTTGGAGATTAGTCAGGATCGAGGAAAAGATGAACGGAGCAAAGTACAGAGAGATCCTTGATGAAAACCTACTCCAGAGCCCTCAGGACCACAGAATGGGGCAAAGGTTCACCTTCCAACAGGACAACGACCCTAAGCACACAGCCAAGACAATGCAGGAGTGGCTTTCGGGACACGTCTCTGAATGTCCTTGAGTGGCCCAGCTAGAGCCCGGACTTGAACCTGATCAAACATCACTGGAAAGACCTGAAAATAGCTGTGCAGCGACGCTCCCCATCCAACCTGACAGAGCTTGAGAGGATCTGCAGAGAAGAATGGGAAAAACTCCCCAAATACAGGTGTGCCAAGCTTGTAGCGTCATACCCAATAAGTCTCAAGATTGTAATCGCTGCCAAAGGTGCTTCAACAAAGTACTGAGTAAAGGGTCTGAATACTTATGTAAATGTGATATTTCAGATTATTTTTTTACATTTGCAAATATTTATAGAAACCTGCTTTTGCTGTGTCATTATGGGGTGTTGTGTGTAGATTGATGAGGGGGGGAAAAAAACAATTTAATCCATTTTAGAATAAGGCTTTAATGTAACAAAATGTGATGTCTGAATACTTTCCGAATGCGGGTGCTTTTTCAAGGCCTATGTCAGAGGGCCGCAGACCCCCGGTTGAATACCACTGATTTAGCAAGACAACTAGTACGGAGGCCCACCATTGGAATTGCTGTTGCATGCCCCCTTTAGAAATGGAATGTGATCAACAGAAATGTGACCCACAAACTCAACCTAACAAGATACTACAAATTATAGCCACAGTTTGCAGATATTAACAAGTTGATGTCAAGTTTTTTGTTCACCAGTTGTGTGTATGACTACACTATGAACCTGACACACAAGGTTCACCCTCAAATGATTTCAGGCTTTTATCATTCCAATAAGTTCACGACAGATGAGCAGTAGTGAATGAACCCAGGTCTAAATCCTCCTCCTATTCCCCTCCTCCACCAGGTGAGGGTGCTGTTCTCCAAAGGCCCCTTCATCTCCATCTTTGCCAGCGACCCCCACATCATCATCAAGGCCATCAACCAGAACCTGAACAGCGTGCTCAGGGACTCGAACATCAACGGCCACGACTACATGAGGAACATCGTCCACCTGCCTGTTTTCCTCAACAGCCGTGGGCTAAGCACAACCAGGAAGCTGTGCACCCACAACGGAGACCTGGCCAACCCTGAGGGTACGCAAGACATATGGATGTATGCATGGCATGTGTCAGGCCTGCAGGAACGCACACACACAAACATGCAAACGCACACCCACATAGGCCAGTGTAGGCCAGTGACACTGACATCACGTTGGGTCCCGTGTACCAGGATTAGGAAACACTGACATAGGCATAGAGTAGACACATGCTCACACGCACACACACACTCATTCTGACTTGCAGTAGGAAATAATAATCATTTTAACGTGAATAGGTTGGTTCTTTATATTAGGTGTTGTGATGAGACATCCCTGATGGTACTGTCTCTTTCTCTCTCTCTCCTTTTCCACAGGATGGCATGAGGAGATGGACAGGAAGCTGTCCTCAAACAGTCTGGGGGATCAGACCAAGTTTGGCAGCAAGACGGCCCTCAACCGCAGGGTAAGCTCTTTCAGCCAGCCGACCCTCTCCCCCCCCCCATCGCTATCTATGCCCAGGCTGAGCCATAGATCTACCTGCAGAGGTCCTGTAGACCGACAGAGTTCTGGCACAAAGACAAGTGATACAACAAGGAACATAAAGAGATTGGGCGTCTGTGCGGGCAATGAAAGCTCAGTAAAACACATCAAAATGTTGCATCTGAAGTGGTGCTTATGCTTCTTTTCCCATAGACACAGCTAGAGAAGACTAACATAGAAAGTGTGAGATAATGCACTTAAACCCACATGCACGGGGGTGTAGCTAGCTTCCTCCAGCCTTGCGGTGAACATAGCAGAGAGGGGTGGAGGAGGTCGGGAGCAAAAGAGCCAGTGTCTGTGTCTCCATCGCAGAGGAGTCTGTCTGGTAATTGATGTAATGTCTGTTTATCCTTCCTGCTGCGATGCCACACTGCCTAATGACAGGGAGGAGCAGCAGTGGGTCCCGGTGACAAAACGCTGGCATCGGTGGCTGCCGGCGGGAGGCTAAGTGGCCCTGCCTGCTTCCCCCTGCGAGGACCCCGTTTTGTTTGTTTATCTGTTTGTTTGTTTGGGCGTCTGATTTATTTGCCTGTTTTTTTGTCTTTATTTTCCTTGGGTCCCTTTTTTATTTCGGCGCACACTTCTTTTTGTTTGCCCTCTCCGGCAGTTTCTTGGCTGCCAAGAAGGCAGTGAGTGGCTCTCTTTACAAGCGGAGCTAAAAAGGATGGAATGATGGAGGGAGAGAAAAAGCTCTCTGTCTCTTGGCTGCTTAATTGCAGAGTTGTGGATCTTTAGCCGAGTCTATCTTTACAAGATGGCAGGGGAGGGGAATTGAGGGAGGCAGGCCAGGCGAGCTCAGGCTTGTAAACAGTATGGGCGGTGGGCTCTGGCCTGATGTGAACTCAAAGTACGTTTGCTCGTTTGGAGGAAAGATTCCAACTTACAGCAGTTTTTCAATATTCAAAGTTCAACAATTTCTCCTGATGGTCTGGTTATACAGAAAAACCAATCAAAAAAATAACTATCAACTTTCACCATTTCACTTTTTGAGCATGTCCAGTGCATCTAAGTAAGGATCAAAGGATCAAAGGAGAGCCAATCACCTTCCTCCTTACTAAACCACTACTGACTTATTACTGGCCATACACTCTCTCTCTACTAGTGAGGTCGTCACAAGGCAGGCATTAAGTCGACATCAAAGTCCGCTTAGTGCCTAGTGGTGGTGTTCTGAGTACTTGTGACCAGAGGAACTTTCTCATATTGTAACCACTGCTGCACTGTTCAGCAAGCAGCACCTATTGTGGTCCTGCAGACAGCATTCCACTCATTTTGGACTCAGACAATCCAGAAAAGAGGTGATATGTAGTCTCAATACATAGTTTAGTCTTTGCTTGAAACACACACACAACCCTGTATGGACCCCAGGAAGCGTAGCTGTTGCTATTGTATCAGCTAGTGGGAATCCAAATATCAAACATACTTTGGCCTAACTGTGTAAGGACAGTGACTGTGGACAGAGATGCCTCTGTCTTGGAAACACAGTGTATTTCTGCTCAACTGAGATCTCCAGTCTGTTAATTGGGCCCAGTAACAGAGCTGCTTGTGGGTAGGGGATGGGTGTTGGAAAACAAGGATGGAAGGAGGAAGGGACAGGATGCCAGGACTAGAGGTCACACACACAAGGAGCCGCTTGTCACAAGGTGCACAGCACGCCACGGGGTGATGTCATCATGAGACTGCCACAAAACTGTCACGGGGTCATGTGAAATGTAGAACACAGGACAGGTCAAACGAGGCCAGTTCTTGCTGTAAAGAAATATTACTAAAATGTTGATATGAAAAGCAAACACATAATATACACTCTGTGGAAAGTTTATTAGGTACACAAAAATTGTTCGCTCCTACAGACAGTGAGTCATGTGGCCGTTGCTTGCTATATAAAGCAGGCAGACAGGTGTTGAGACATTCAGTTACTGTTCGATTGAACGTTAGAATGGGCAAAACGAGTGACTGGCTGAGTGACTGGTTTGTGAAAAGACCAAGGGCACATCCAAGTATAAAGATGAGGTAACATGAGGTCTGCGCGTGTGTGTGTGTGTGTGTGTGTGTGTGTGTGTGTGTGTGTGTGTGTGTGTGTGTGTGTAGGACACGTACCGCAGGAGGCAGATTCAGAGGACTGTTACCAGACAGATGTCCTTTGACCTGACCAAGCTGTTGGTCACTGAGGACTGGTTCAGTGATATCAGCCCCCAGACCATGAGGAGGCTGCTCAACATCGTCTCTGTCACAGGTAACACATCACCTATTAGATGACCTATATGACCTTTATACCACCCAAGGGGAGAGTTGACTGCTCCCAGCATGGCACTTATTATGGGAAGGGGAGTAGTAGGCGCTTCAACCAACATACCAACGTCACTTCTCATTGGTCCATATTTCCAGGACGTCTGCTGAGGGCCAATCAGATCATCTTTAACTGGGACCGTCTGGCGTCGTGGATCAACCTGACGGAGGAGTGGCCCTACAGGACCTCCTGGCTCATCCTCTTCCTGGAGGAGACCGACGGCATCTCAGACCAGATCACCCTGAAGACCATCTACGAGAGGTACATACACACACATCTGTACTCAAACAAGCACGCATGCATAGGCAGACACACACAAGCAGACGGGCACACAGGCAGACACTCACGTTTTAGACTATTTCCGAAAGGTTCCTTTTTGCTCCACACACACGCCTCAAGATTGAAGATGATTACTGTAATGTGATGTAAAAATCATGTTGACCAGTAGGTGGCAGCAGATGATCTTCCATTTCCACTTCGAACATATCATTTAGGAGTAAGTCATGTATAGGCTTCTGTGAGCCTACAGCCTAAATAGACTGTGATCGTTGTATTCAGATCATGCAGGGAAATGCATGGATGTAAGAAGTAGCATATCATTATTAATCTGTTGATTGAAATGATAACGTGTTAGAAGCACAGCCAATGATGGTTTAACTAGGCATGAGAGTGTGGACAAGGGGGGAGGGAATCAGCACATAGCCTGAGTCATTAGGATTGGAGCTGTTCTGCACCAATAGTTGGCCTTTAAAGGTTGCACTCTGCCACTCTTTCACAATACACTAGCGCCCGGGAGTCCCGGGGCGCTGAAGTGTCACCGGCACTCAGTGTCACATAGTCATCGTCACCATCCCCATCCTTCACTGAGATTCTGGACGAATAAATGGATTTGGACAAATATATGTGAGGCAGCACATCTAAGGGACCTCATGAACCTATAATATACTTGTGCATTAGAAGGACTCCTTAGCACAGAGCTTTACCTGGGTATTGGGTAGGTATCACCTGAAATGGCCACGTTAGGCTATTCCCCCCCCCCCCCATCACTGCATTTTCACCTTTGTCTATCTCCAAAACGTGACTGGCGCTGCGTATGAAATGGCCACTAGCAATGGCGGTTTGGGATGAAAGGAAGCCCCAAACGGACATGGATGCCAGGCTGAGCCGAGCGGCCCTTATCTGGAGAAAGATCTCCTTATTGATGAGGCTGGAGCGCCTCTTTCTCTCTCTCCTTCTCTTTCTCTCTTGCTAATCTTTTTCTTGTTCACGTGGGCTGGGCAACCATTCTCTTTTTATAGCCAGGTGAGTCACACCGCCTGTCTTTCTCGAAGGTCACTTGCCTCACTTCAACCTCAGGCCGCTGTCTGCCTGACAAATGCGCACTTGAGGAACAGATAGCTGCTTCTTCTTTTAATGGTCACCTTGTGGCCAGGTCAACACGGCGTAGATCCCCTCTCTCAACCGAAACTCAACCAGCGCCCCTTTGCGATCTCCTCTTCTGCTCAACCGCCAATTACTGTATAATGGTTGTGTCAGACCACAGCGATTTAGATACTGTAGGTTATTCGATTAGGCCGTAGACAACTATCTTTACCCCTCGTGAAGCGTTTGTCAGTTTTCTCTGACAGTGTTGTCGGTAATCCACATGACTGGGATGTTGTTGGGGGAGGTGCTCAGTTCAAAATGATCAAAATCAAATCATATTTGATTTGTCACGTGCTGAATACAACAGGTGTAGACTTTACCATTAAATGCTTACTTAGGAGCCATTTCCCAACAATGCAGAGTTAAAAAGTAAGACACATTTGCAAAATAAAAAAATGAAATGGTAACACAATAAAATAACAATAACATTTTAGTCATTTAGCAGACGCTCTTATCCATTTACATTACATTTTAGTCATTTAGCAGACGCTCTTATCCAGAGCGACTTACAGGAGCAATTAGGGTTAAGTGCCTTGCTTAAGGGCACATCGACAGATTTTTCACCTAGTCGGCTCGGGGATTAGAACCAGCGACCTTTCGGTTACTGGCACAACGCTCTTACCCACTAAGCTACCTGCCGCCCGAGCGACTTACAGTTAGTGAGTGCATACATATTTTTTTATTTTTTATTTTTCATACTGGCCCCCCGTGGGAATCGAACCCACAACCCTGGCGTTGCAAACGCCATGCTCTACCAACTGAGCTACATCCCTATAACGAGGCTAGGAGTACTAGTACCGAGTCAATGTGCATGGGTACGAGGTAGTTGAGGTAATATGTACATGTAGGTAGGGGTAAAAGTGACTAGGCAATCAGAATACATAGTAAACAGCAGCGTGTGTGAAAGTGTGTCTACATGTGATAGGGGATGTGTGTGTGTGTGTTGCGTCAATATGCGTGTGTGTGTGTGTTGCGTCAATATGCATGTGTGTTTTGTGTTTGTGTGTGTGTGAGCGTGTGTGTTGGAGTGTCAGTGTAGTATGTGTGAGTCTGTGGGTAGAATCCAGTGAGTGTGCATAGAGTCAGTGCAAGAGAGTAAAAAATAAGGGGGTCAATGCAGATAGTCCAGGTTGCCATTTGATTAACTGTTCAGCAGTCTTATGGCTTGGGGATAGGAGCTGTTCAGGAGCCTTTTGGTCCCAGACTTGGTGCTCCGGTACCGCTTGTCGTGTGGTAGCGGAGAGACCAGTCTATGACTTGGGTGGCTGGAGTCTTTGCCAATTTTTAGGGCCTTCCTCTGACACCGCCTGGTATAGAGCTGAAACTAGTGTAGCTGCAACTGAATGGCTACTTGCTATTAGTCACCGTTAGCGTCTTCACCATTGTCCGTGGCCTACACTATCCACCAGCCAGCTCTAGCTCTAGCCTGGACAATTCGTCGGCCAGTCTGCACAGCGTGCTATCGACCCAGAGCATATCGGACTTTCTGCCGGAATCACTGGACCCTAGCGCCGGATCATCGTAACCAGCTAGCTAGCTGCAACCTGTTGTTGGCTAATTACCATTGCCCTATAGCAAGCACCAGTTAGCCTTGAGCTAGCCTCAGGCCCATCTCCCGGCTATCTACCTCTCTGTCAACCGGACGGGACCTCCTAGTGTTGACACTGAGCCCCGCCGATCCAACACGACTGGTTTGCCGACGAAATCGTCTGATGTGGTTTCAACAGGCTTCCCGTTGCGACGACCACGAAGATCCATCTGCTAGCCCCGGCCCGCTAGCACACGCAAACTACAACTGTGCTCCCTGCTAGCTGTGCTGAAGCACCAATTTGAACTGCTCTCGGACTCACATATTGCTGTTCACTGGACCTTATGATCACTCAGCTGCACAGCTGATGCCTGCTGGACTGTTCCTTTACACGGTACCCTGTCCTGTTTATTCTGTTTAGCCTCAGCCCAAACTTTATCGCTATTACCAGTTGTTGTCTTAGCTCTCTCTAATAACACCTGTGATTGCTTTATGCCTCTCTCCCTTGTCAAATATACCTTGCCTATTGCTGTTTGGGTTAGTTCTTATTATACAATTTCACTGTAGAACCCCTAGTCCCTCTCAAACTGCCTCAAATAGTTCCTTTGTTCCACCCCCCATACACGCCAAGACCGGCTCAATCGGTGCCTCCAGTGATGCTATCTCTTTCATTGTTACCCAACGCTTAGGTTTACCTCAACTGTACTCATATCCTTCCATATCCTTTTCTGTACATAATGCCCTGAATCTTTTCTACAACGCCCAGAGAACTGCCCCCTTTATTCTATGTACCCAACGCACTAGAAGACCAGTTCTTAAAGCCTTTAGTCATATCCTTATTCTAGTCCTCCTCTGTTCCTCTGGTGATGTAGAGGCTAACCCAGGCCCTGCAGCCCCCAGTATCACTCCTACTCCCCAGGAGCTATCATTTGTTGACTTCTGTAACCGTAAAAGCCTTGGTTTTCTGCACATAAATATCAGAAGCCTTCTTCCTAAGTTTGAGTTATTCACTGCGTTAGCACACTCCGCCAACCCTGATGTTCTAGCAGTGTCTGAATCCTGGCTTAGGAAGGCCACCAAAAATTCTGAAATGTCCATCCCCAACTATAACATTTTCCGTCTAGATAGAACTGCCAAAGGGGGTGGAGTTGCAATCTACTGTAGAGATAGCCTGCAGAGCTCTATCATACTATCCAGGTCTGTGCCCAAACAGTTTGAGCTTCTACTTCTAAAAATCCACCTTTCCAGAAATAAATCTCTCACTGTTGCCGCTTGCTACAGACCCCCCTCAGCCCCCAGCTGTGCCCTGGACACCATATGTGAATTGATTGCCCCCATCTATCCTCAGAGTTCGTACTGCTTGGTGACCTAAATTGGGATATGCTTAACACCCCGGCCATCCTACAATCTAAACTAGATGCCCTCAATCTCACACAAATTATCAACGAACCTACCAGGTACAACCCTAAATCCGTAAACATGGGTACCCTCATAGATATCATCCGGACTAACTTACCCTCTAAATACACCTCCGCTGTCTTCAACCAGGATCTCAGCGATCACTGCCTTATTGCCTGCGTCCGTAACGGGTCCGCGGTCAAACGACCACCCCTCATCACTGTCAAACGCTCCCAAAAACACTTCAGCGAGCAGGCCTTCCTAATTGACCTGGCCCAGGTATCCTGGATGGATATAGATCTCATTCCGTCAGTAGAGGATGCCTGGTTGTTCTTTAAAAGTAATTTCCTCTCAATCTTAAATAAACATGCCCCATTAAAAAAATACAGAACTAAGAACAGATATAGCCCCTGGTTCTCCTCAGACTTAACTGCCCTTGACCAGCACAAAAACATCCTGTGGCGTACTGCATTAGCATCAAATAGCCCCCGCGATATGCAACTTTTCAGGGAAGTTAGGAACCAATATACACAAGCAGTTAGGAAAGCAAAGGCTAACTTTTTTCAAACAGAAATTTGCATCCTGTAGCACTAACTCCAAAACGTTTTGGGACACTGTAAAGTCCATGGAAAATAAGAGCACTTCCTCCCAGCTGCCCACTGCACTGAGGCTAGGAAACACTATCACCACCGATAAATCTACAATAATCGAGAATTTCAACAAGCATTTTGCTACGGCTGGCCATGCTTTCCACCTGGCTACCACTACCCCGGCCACCAGCTCTGCACCCTCCGCTGCAACTTGCCCATGCCCCCCCCGCTTCTCCTTCACACAAATCCAGACAGCTGATGTTCTGAAAGAGCTGCAAAATCTGGACCCCTACAAATCATCTAGGCTAAACAATCTGGACCCTTTCTTTCTAAAACTAGCCGCCGAAATTGTCGCAACCCCTATTACTAGCCTGTTCAACCTCTCTTTCGTAACGTCTGAGATCCCCAGAGATTGGAAAGCTGCCGCGGTCATCCCACTCTTCAAAGGGGGTGACACTCTAGATCCAAACTGTTACAGACCCATATCCATCCTGCCCTGCCTTTCAAGTTTTTGAAAGCCAAGTTAACAAACAGATCACCGACCATTTCGAATCCCACCGTACCTTCTCCGCTATGCAATCCGGTTTCCGAGCTGGTCATGGGTGCACTTCAGCCACGCTCAAGGTCCTAAACGATATTATAACCGCAATCGATAATAGACAGTACTGTGCAGCCGTTTTCATTGACCTGGCCAAGGTTTTCGACTCTATCAACCACCGCATTCTTATTGGCAGACTAAATAGCCTTTGTTTCTCAAATGACTGCCTCGCCTGGTTCACCAACTACTTCTCTGATAGAGTTAAATGTGTCAAATCGGAGGGCCTGTAGTCTGGACCTATGGCAGTCTCTATGGGGGTGCCACAGGGTTCAATTCTTGGGCTGACTCTTTTCTCTGTGTATATCAATGACGTCGCTCTTGCTGCTGGTGACTCTCAGATCCACCTCTACGCAGACGACACCATTTGTATACATCTGGCCCTTCATTGGACACTGTGTTAACAAACCTCCAAACGAGCTTCAATGCCATACAACACTCCTTCAGTAGCCTCCAACTGCTCTTAAACACTAGTAAAACTAAATGCATGCTCTTCAACCGAACGCTGCTTGCACCCGCCCACCCGACTAGAATCACTACTCTCGACGGGTCTGACCTAGAGTATGTGGACAACTACAAATACCTAGGTGTCTGGTTAGACTGTAAACTCTCCTTCCAGACTCACATTAAGAATCTCCAATCCAAAGTTAAATCTAAAATCGGTTTCCTATTTCGCAACAAAGCCTCCTTCACTCATGCTGCCAAACATGCCCTCGTAAAACTGACTATCCTACCGATCCTTGACTTCGGCGATGTCATTTACAAAATATCCTCCAACACTCTACTCAGCAAAGTGGATGTAGTCTATCACAGTGCCATCCGTTTTGTCTCCAAAGCCCCATATACTACCCACCACTGTGACCTGTACGCTCTTGTTGGCTGGTCCTCACTACATATTCGTCGCCAAACCCACTGGCTCCAGGCCATCTATAAATCACTGCTAGGCAAATCCCCACCTTATCTTAGCTCATTGGTCACCATAGCAACACCCACCCGTAGTATGCGCTCCAGCAGGTATATCTCACTGGTCATCCCCAAAGCCAACACCTCCTTTGGCCGCCATTCCTTCCAGTTCTCTGCTGCTAATGACTGGAACAAATTGCAAAAATCTCTGAAGCTGGAGACACTTATCTCCCTCACTAACTTTAAGCATCAGTTGTCAGAGCACCTTACCGATCACTGCACCTGTACACAGCCCATCTGAAATTAGCCCGCCCAACTACCTCATCCCTATATTGTTATTTATTTTGCTCATTTGTACCCCAGTATCTCTATTTGCACATCATCTCTTGCACATCTATCATTCCAGTGTTAATACTAATTGTAATTATTTTGCACTATAGCCTATTTATTGCCTTACCTCCATAAGTTGCTACATTTGCACACACTGTATATATATTTATTTCTGTTGTATTTTTGACTTTGTTTTGTTTTACCCCATATGTAACTCTGTGTTGTTTTTATCGCACTGCTTTGCTTTATCTTGGCCAGGTCGCAGTTGTAAATGAGAACTTGTTCTCAACTGGCTTACCTGGTTAAATAAAGGTTAAATAAAAAATAAATAAATAAATAAAAAGAGGTACTGGGCCATACACACTACCCTCTGTAGCGCCTTATGGTCGGATGCCAAGCAGTTGCCATACCAAGTGGTGATGCAGATTCTCTCAATGGTGCAACTGTAGAGCTTTTTGAGGATCTGAGGGCCCATGCCAAATCTTTTCAGCCTCCTGAGGGGGAAGAGGCCTTGTCGTGCCCTCTTCACGACTCTGTTTGTGTGTTTTGACCATGATCGGTCCTTAGCAATGTGGACACCGAGGAACTTGAAGCTCTCGACCCGCTCCACTATAGCTCCGTTGATGTAAATGGGGGGTGTGCTCGGCCCTTCATTTCCTGTAGTCCACAATCAGCTCCTTTTGTCTTGCTGACATTGTTAGTTGTCTCTACACTAGAGTGCTTCATATCTCACAAGTGTCTAATAAGTGAATAGATTACTACTGATGTATATTTGGGGGTGAGTCAACTCCTCGTAGGTCAACTGTCATAAGGCAGAGTGTTCTCACTCGGTAAGGTTTATTGCAGCCCATATAGGCCACAGAGAGCAGCATGCACTTGGAAGACAGTGAATTTGTGATATTAGTAGTATTTTATAGTCTTATTATTATATTCGCTATATAGCCTAGTCATATTAGTAATGTTCTGTGAAACTGTCACACTGTCCTTCCAACTAAAAATAAACTATAAATGTAGCATGTGTCTCTGACCTCTCAAAAGAAAGAACAAAGAAAAAAACGGATTTCTTGATATCACACAAACAGGCTGTCAAAATGGCCAAAAGCTGTTTTTAGCAACTTTCATCCCAGAAGCTTGCGTGATGCCGTTGGCGGAGCACAGCGAGAGGTGCACCAGATTATTCCCATTGTCAAAGTGGGCCAAGCCGTCTAATCTGCTGCAGAATGTGCATAATCTGTCTAATAACATCAGCAATTTATCATTAACTGTAAGGCCAGCGCTGCCAAGCAATCCTTTAATGTAGAGAAGGGGGAACAAAGATGGCAATGTCCTGCGGGGGACATTGGCCCCAAACCACAGCCACACATGACAGGGTCAACGTGTTTGTCTCACTTGTTCTGCAGGGCACACAAAACAAATTACACCTTGGGTGGCGAGCCAGTGTGCAGGGCCTGCCTAACGCACTTACGGAAATTGAAACGCAAACAAAATTAAAAGTGTTTTGGAGAGCGCCGGTATTTATAGCTGTCGGATTTACTGCTCGAATGGAGATGGTGGATCATTGTTCTTTTGATCACTCGCAAATTGAATGAGAGTCTTGAGAGTCTGTGAGTTGTGGTGCAATGTTCTATGCAGCCTTCTCATTTCAGTTTTTAAAGGAGATGCGAATCGGGCTCCCTCTGGTCGTTATAAGGATGAATAACAGCTGCTGGCTTCTGTGGTTGTTGTTTCAGATCAGGAATAAATATCTTCAGATCAGTACCCCAGAGTGGTATGTTATGTTCAGCATCGCACCAAAAAAAACAAGCTTCCGGAAAGCAGCAAATGGAAACTATTTTGGTGATCACAAAATAACACAAGTAGAGATTTCCGGCTGTCGGTAGTTGTGATCTGTGGGGAAGTTTGAGCCGAGTCAGATCCTCGGGGAGTCTATTTCGGGAGCTCCAACCGGATTTTCAGCGTTAAAAGTGTTGGTTGGTCGGTCTTTCGAGCCAGAGCCTTGGTCCTGGATCTGCTCTGACATCTGGTGCCCGGTCTGTGCCAGGATGCCCCTGTAGTACCCCCCCTACCCCCACACACACACACCTCTCACACACCTCCAAGCTCTCACAGAGGAGAGGAGCGGTGCAGCGCGGGAACATATGTCACCCCCCCGCTCCTCTGAGGATCACTATAATTAATCAGACCCCGAGACGCGAGCGAGGCACGTTCATTCACACAAACACACACACACACAGCCCCTCACAGGAAACAGAAGGCCAGGAATCCGTGTCAAGCACCAAAAAACACTTTTCTTAACTACTCTATATAGCCTTCGCCCATATGTCTTTCCCTGGCTCGTTCTGTTTCACGACACCACACTATTCAATCAAAAGCTGTATTCAGTTTCTGGATTAAGGCAAAACAACAGTTCTCTTGCACTGAGAGCATGTTTCAATCCATATCTGGTTGGATTTGTTATTATACTGAACAAAAATATAAACCCAACATGCATCAATTTCAAAGATTTTACTGAGTTACAGTTCATAGAAGGAAATCAGTCAATTGAAATAATTAATTAAAACCTAATCTATGGATTTCACAGGGGCACAGCCATGGGTGGGCCTGGGAGGGCATAGGTCCACCCACCTGGAAGCCAGTCCCACCCACTGGGGAGCCAGGCCCAGTCAATCATAAATATGTTTTCCCCACAAAAGGGCTAACTCCTCAGTAGGTGAAAAAGTTGGATGTGGAGGTCCTGGGCTGTCCTGGTTACACGTGGTCTGCGGTTGTGAGACCGGTTGGACCAAATTCTCTAAAACGACGTTGGAGGCGGCTTATGGTAGAGAAAGGAACATTCAATTATCTGGCAACAGCACTGTTGGACATTCCTGCAGTCAGCATGACTATTGCACACTCCCTCAACTTGAGACACAGGTGGATGGATTATCTTGGCAAAGGAGAAATGCTCACTAACAGGGATGTAAACAAATTTGTGCACAAAATTTGAGGGAAATAAGCTTTTTGCACGTATGGGATCTTTTATTTCAGCTCATAAAACATGGGACCAACACTTTACATGTTGCGTTTATATGTTTATTCAGTATATTTCACATAGAAAAATTGGTTTTACTTTAGATTACAACATCCCAGTACATGAACAATGTTTCTTAAACTTCCATATAGGGGTTATTGCTTGGTCAAATAAAATAAAATCACATTTTCTACATGCGCCGAATACAACAGGTGTAGACATTACCGTGAAATGCTTACTTACAGTCCATAACCAACAATGCATTTATTTTGTAATAAAAAAATAAAGTAAAATAAAACAACAAAAACAAAAGTGTTGAGAAAAAAAGAGCAGAAGTAAAATAAAATAAAATAACAGTAGGGAGGCTATATACAGGGGGGTACCGGTGCAGAGTCAATGTGCGGGGGCACCGGCTAGTTGAGGTAATATGTACATGTGGGTAGAGTTAAAGTGACCTATGCATAAATAATTAACAGAGTAGCAGCAGCGTAAAAAGATGGGGTGGGGGTGGGGGGGCAGTGCAAATAGTCCGGGTAGCCATGATTAGCTGTTCAGGAGTCTTATGGCTTGGGGGTAGAAGCTGTTGAGAAGCCTTTTGGACCTAGACTTGGCGCTCTGGTACCGCTTGCCGTGCGGTAGCAGAGAGAACAGTCTATGACTAGGGTGGCTGGAGTCTTTGACAATTTTGAGGGCCTTCCTCTGACACCGCTTGGTATAGAGGTCCTGGATGGCAGGAAGCTTGGCCCCAGTGATGTACTGGGCCGTACGCACTACCCTCTGTAGTGCCTTGCGGTCGGAAGGCCGAGCAGTTGCCAATCCAGGCGGTGATGCAACCAGTCAGGATGCTCTCGATGGTGCAGCTGTATAACTTTTTGAGGATCTGAAGACCCATGCCAAATCTTTTTAGTCTCCTGAGGGGGAATAGGCTTTGTCTTGCCCTTTTCACGACTGTCTTGGTGCGTTTGGACCATGATAGTTTGTTGGTGATGTGGACGCCAAGGAACTTGACGCTCTCAACCTGTTCCACTACAGCCCCGTCAATGAGAATGGGGGCGTGCTCAGTCCTCTTTTTTTCATGTAGTCCACAATCATCTCCTTTGTCTTGATCACGTTGAGGGAGAGGTTGTTATCTTGGCACCACACGGCCAGGTCTCTGACCTCCTCCCATAGGCTGTCTCATCGTTGTCGGTGATCAGGCCTACCACTGTTGTGTCGTCGGCAAACTTAATGATGGTGTTGGAGTTGTGCATGGCCATGCAGTCATGGGTGAACAGGGAGTACAGGAGGGGACTGAGCACACAGCCCTGAGGGGCCCCCGTGTTGAGGATCAGCGTGGCAGATGTGTTGTTACCTACCCTTACCACCTGGGGGCGGACCGTCAGGAAGTCCAGGATCCAGTTGCAAAGGGAGGTGTTTAGTCCCAGGATCCTTAGCTTAGTGATGAGCTTTGAGGGCACTATGGTGTTGAACACTGAGCTGTAGTCAATGAATAGCATTCTCACGTAGGTGTTCCTCTTGTCCAAGTGGTAAAGGGCAGTGTGGAGTGCAATAGAGATTGCATCATCTGTGGATCTGTTGGGGCGGTATACAAATTGGAAAGGGTCTAGGGTTTCTGGGATAATGGTGTTGATGTGAGCCATGACCAGCCTTTCAAAGCACTTCATGGCTACAGACATCAGTGCTACTTGTTGATAGTCATTTAGGCAGGTTATCTTAGTGTCCTTGGGCATGGGGACTATGGTGGCGCAGTGGTCTAAGACACTGCATCGCAGTGCTAGCTGTGCCACTAGAGATCCTGGTTCGAATCCAGGCTCTGTCATAGCCGGCCGCGACTGGGAGACCCATGGGGCGGCGCACAATTGGCCCAGCGTCGTCCAGTGTAGGGGAGGGAATGGCCGGCAGGGATGTAGCTCAGTTGGTAGAGCATGGCGTTTGCAACGCCAGGGTTGTGGGTTCGATTCCCACGGGGGGGCCAGTATGAAAAATAAAAAAATTATGTATGCACTCACTAACTGTAAGTCGCTCTGGATAAGAGCGTCTGCTAAATGACTAAAATGTAAATGTGGTCTGCTTGAAACATGTTTGTATTACAGACTCAGTCAGGGACATATTGAAAATGTCAGTGAAGACACTTGCCAGTTGGTCAGCACATGCTCGGAGTACACGTCCTGGTAATCCGTCTGGCCCTGCGGCCTTGTGAATGTTGACCTGCTTAAAAGTCTTACTCACATCGGCTACGGAGAGCGTGATCACATAGTCATCCGGAACAGCTTGCCTCGAAGCAAGCATAGAAGTGGTTTAGCTCGTCTGGTAGGCTTGTGTCACTGGGCAGCTCGCGTCTGGGTTTCCCTTTGTAGTCCGTAATAGTTTTCAAGCCCTGCCACATCCGACGAGCGTCAGAGCCGGTGTAGTATGATTCAATCTTAGTCCTGTATTGGCTCTTTGCCTGTTTGATGGTTCGTCGGAGGGCATAGCGGGATTTCTTATAAGCGTCCGGGTTATTGTCCCGCTCCTTGAAAGCAGCAGCTCTACCCTTTAGTTCAGTGCGGATGTTGCCTGTAATCCATGGCTTCTGGTTGGGGTATGTACGTACGGTCACTGTGGGGACGACGTCATCGATGCACTTATTGATGAAGCCAGTAACTGATGTGGTTTACTCCTCAATGCTATCTGAAGAGTCCCGGAACATGTTCCAGTCTGTGCTAGCAAAACAGTCCTGTAGCTTAGCATCTGCGTCATCTGACCTCAGTCTCCATCACTATGCTGTCCCTGGGTCCTGGCTCTCTTTAACAGGAAGGGATTTAACTCTGATGCTCGCTTCCATTCTCTGCCACTCTGCTCTTGCTCAATCTGCCGCTGTCACAATCCTCAGCTATTGTATTCATCCAGTGAACAATTGACCTCTCAGAGACGTGCCCGGATCCAGGCTTTCAAGTGATTCTCTGAGTGCTTCAGAACTTATAACTAATGACACTCGAAATGAATACGTGCAAGGCAATTTAGGCTAATTAGGAAGCCTCTTCTCCCAAGTACTGAAACATTAAGATGACATACTGTTCATTCTGGATTACTTTAATTGGGACAATTATTGTAATTTCGTCGCAATTAGGCGTTGAGATAAAAGCGCTTTCTAAAGCGCATGTGTGCGATTCCATTTATTGAAAATCCTAATAAGCTTCTAAATACTTGGCCACAAAAGGAGATTAGCTTTTTTTCCTGGAACACTTTTGAACTTTACTGCCTTTGAATGAAGTCGTTTTGCTTCTCTTCCTCTATACGCTATTGTTAATGCCGTATTTCCATCACGTACACAACTTGTCTGTAAAATCTCGATTGCACTGCTAACAGTAGAAAAACGCTTTTCTCCCTGTCGCCTTTTCCCTCAGAGGGAGCCCATTGTCCCTGAGCTAAATCCTGCAGGAGGCATTTTGGTGGAAGGAGTAAACTTGTAATTCAATAGTGCTGCCGTTATTTGCCAAGAGGCCCTAAAGCGCTCTAAATTATAAAGCTGCTGAAAAGCCATCTATTTCCCAATAGAGTGTGGTCTATCTCTGATAGGGAGCTCTTTATTGAGTCCACACAGTGTCTGTGACAAACCGTATGCCCTCCAGATAGGGGAGATGGAGTGAAGGGGGTGAAGGGGGCCCTGTAGACAGGGCTATTATGAGGTCTGCAGGACTACAATTGTGGCTCATGTGAATACCCCTTGTCAATGTCAGGTGTCCTCATAAACCATGATTGTTGGCACATTGACATAGCACCATAGTATCCAGCGACTACAGGGAATAGTGGCTATATTTCATGATTTGAAAGTGAATCCCGGAGTTTTGCTACCAGTGCTGAACAGAAAAATTGAGTGTATGAGCAGTGACTACTGTAATGGCCTAAGCCCTGGTCTTTGCTGTGTCTAGTGTCCACCTGATAGTTTTCTCTCAGGTGGGCTGAGAGTGTGGGCAGTCCAGGTGGTGATGTTTCATTCTGCCTTCGCCTCTCATATGGACATGTTTATCCAGTGGGATCAGCCCTGGACTGGTCCAGCAATACTCACCCATCTGTTCTGTGTGTGAAGATGGGAGACGCACCAGGGCCCGGGTGGGTGTGTTAGTTACATACATCCCTCAGGTGTTGGACCGTCGTGACTAAGGGATGAATCAGCAGTTAGGCGAGCTTCACCAGGCTCCCGCAGAGCAAACAAAATGGCCACAGAGTCTATGGCACAAAATGTGAAGAAAATCGAAAAATGCAATTTAGTACGGAGCTGTGGCCGATGTCCACAGGCCCAACCTCTGTGTTGAGGTGTGTCCCTGGAATTAGTGTTTGTGGAGATGGCCAAAAGAAGTGGCAGTGGGATGCCACATTTCCCTACCACTACATACTCTGGTGGTTAATAACCATGTGATGGAAAAGCGGTCTGTTATGTAGCATTCCTTCTTAGCAAATCCACTTAGAGCCCTTTCATTATTTCATAAACTGAAGTTGAATTTGAAGGATTAAACTCTTTGAAACAGGAGAACCAGACTGTTTTCAGATGAAAGCAGGGATAACAGCCATGTGATCTAAAATGTTGTAAATCAAGGATAGACTATCAAAGACTAAACTCCATAATCAGAATATAAGGAGACCGACTGCTCAGATAGATTGTGTGCTTGGTTTTACCTGACTAGACTTTGACTACACTGTTATCACTTTGGCTTTGTGTGCTAGTGGGTGTATGCTAGTGTGGTGAGCCCATGAGCGTTTGTGTGGGTGAGTGAGCATGTTTATGCTGGAGTCTGTCTTTCTGGATGTGCCTGTGGACATATCAGTGATCTCCCTCCCTCTCTATTGTGCCGTATGTGGTAGATGGTGGCAGGGGTATAATAAATAGCAGCGCTGGGCTGCGAGGGGTCATCGGTGACCTTTAAAGTGGACAGTGTTGCTCGTCACCAGTCACAGGGCCTAGGGCACACTGAACCCCCTCTAGCTTTGATGTGCCACCCAGGACCACAAAGGTCAAATAGGGTCAAGCCAGCATAGAGGAAAGGATGGTCGCTAGAGATAAAGGAAGTGTGTGGCGAGCAAAGCGTGCGCGTGCAAATGCCAACTCTTCTGGGAACTATTTTCTGGAAATCCCTTGAGCCGAGCAATGAAAAAGAATGGGGTGTCTTTTCCCATCAGCGCTTAAAAGTGGCTTCTTATTCTGAGCATAGTTATGCAGCCACTGTATAGCTTAAGGATTTATCAGATTTATCTGGTACCGAGTGCTTGAATGACAAGTTCTTAAAAACTTGGAAGCACTCTGTTCCAAATAACTTTCTTAAGAGCGTTCTTAAGAATCCTGCTCTTAGCTGGCCACTCCTCTTTCTCCCTTTCCCAGATAGGAAGCCGAATAGAGGCGAGGTAAAGAAATGAATCTGTGGTCTTCTCCAAATAGAACTGTCTCTCTCTCTCTTTCTCTCCCTCCCTGTATGACTCAGTCTCTCTTCATCAGGTCATCCTGTGTCTGAGGTATCTCCTCATCAATAAAGTTAAGTAAAGGATTATCGGTCGGGGCTGTTTTCATGTTTTTGCCAGAAAATAACAAACTTACATGAATCACTTGTTTGACTTCTCATATACCGTCTCAACCCTGACACGCATCAAACACCCACATTGACTGACTGCTCTGCTCAATTCATGTCAGGATTGCCTCATTCTATTACCATTTAGCCACACTCGGCAGTGGACTGGAGTTCAAAACGTTCTCTTTCACATAAATCATCAAACTGGGCCTAGTTTTCTAATATCCTGTACAGGGTTTGTTAGGAATTGAGTTTAGCTCCCTTGAATGAAGGGTTCAGCTAAGGTTTTTGGGGTCTGGAACGGGTGGGTTTGTGTACAGATGAGTTTAATCATTTCGGAGAAACTCTGAATCCCAACCCTATTTCTGAGAGGCCATTCTAAGGCTGCAGCGTTTTTTATCAGAGTGGTATGTTTCCCATTATGCTGCATTTCTCTGCGGTCCGTTTTAGATACAAAGGCTCGGCTTAGTACATAGGAATGGCAATTACAGGCTTAAACTTTGCCACGGATGTATACGAAAAGCAAAGTCGCTTTTAATGTCCGCTGCCATAGCGGAGAGAAGACGAGACCCAAGCAAAGAACGCCTAACTCTAAGAATTCGGCCAAAGAAACATGACAGTTTAAGTAGACGAAAACATGGCGGCGTCTGAAGTGAAAACATAATTTGCTCTCGTTTTCGGATAGACGAGGGCTTGGCAGATTCCTCTCGCACAATAATCCTCCCACTCTGGAGTGTTGACGCTGCGAGGCCACGCGCCAGCCAGTCCATCCGTTGGTTAGAGGGCCTCTTCGAGTTCGCCTGCCAGCCCGTCGGCCTGAGGAACACCCCAAGGCCCGGGCTCGCCATTGTGACAGACCACTGTTGTTCTTTTCACCACCAAACATTGATTCTCTTTATGGCCCTCTGAAAACAAATGTGTGTTGGCATTTCGCTTCTCTCCGGGCCCCTTTATGGAAATGCTCAGAGCCTCATTGTGGGGCGTCTGCACATCGTCCACACACAGAGGGTGGCTGTAAGCATTGTCAAGTGACACATTCAGCGCCTGCAGAGGTAGGAGAGCAGGGAGGAATAGAGGGAGAATTCTGCTCTTTCCCGTCAGCTGCAGTATGTGGGAGTGTTGGAGGAGAAGAAAGGCTTGTCGGTCCAGTTTTTGGATCGATTAGCATTTGGAAGAGCCCAGAAACCTCCCAAGCGCTACGTGCTGCAACATAGACAGTGTATAAGAGCCTGTGCTTGTAACACAAGTCCCCATCAATGGGGCTATTGTGTGAAACCGGCTGCAGGATTCCTGAAATGCTTTATTTCTGTATCCAGACTTTTAAAAGTAACGTGTCGGCTTCCGATCTCGCCACAGCGCAATCCTCCAGCTTGTCAGTCTCACGAAAGATGGACTAATAGGCAATCTAACAAAGCCACTCCTATCTCCCTCCACCAGTGTCAGAAGCAATTCATGTAAATTACTTGACGTCATGGCTTAAAACTCTTCCTCAATTGACTCAATCTGTCTCTTGAAGTGTCCCATTGGCACGTTCGGTGGCACTTAAAACAGCGCTCCATGTGCCACAGTAGATGGTCAAACGTGTTGGATGGGACACCAGGTAATAAACCCATGCCATCATGTGTGATTTCATGTGTGATTTCCCTGACCTGTGCTATTATCAGAACAAGGCCACTAGTATTAAGATAGATTATGTTTGGATGACTCAGTCCCTTGTGGGTGACTGGTGGCTGCCAGCAGACAGTTCCGACTGGACAGCGTGGTGTGAATGCTAGGAATGGGGTCTCTGTGCCACAGTGATGGATACCTTTACTTAGTCCATGCAGTCCATCTTTGGAAGATGTTGTTAAGTGTGTGTGTGCTGGGTGCCACCATGGGCCAGAGTCAATAAAAGGCTCCTCTAAGTACTCATATTTGTAGCTCTGGGCATCTCTGTAGAAGTATGCTCGACTCTACTCCCCATACATTGGGTTGAGACTGAAGATTTGACTAGTTCAAATACAGGTTATAATTAAATACATTTGAAATATGTGTGTTAAAGGGAGTTAATACTCAAAATAATTTGTTAATCCAAAAATGTTTAAATAAAACGTCAGAGGTAAGGGTTCAGAATACGTTTGAATGGCCGCATTCATTAGCAATTCTTTGGCATTATCTTTGTAAACTATGTGGAATAGCTCTAGGCTTTCTTAGGAAAGACAAAGCATCACTTAAGATTCCTTAGAGGCAGTAGGGAAGTGTGTGCTCTGTGTAGACACTGCAAGAGCTGGAGGAAGTCCCATCAGTGCCGTGTGTGTGTGTGTGTGTGTGTGTGTGTGTGTGTGTGTGTGTGTGTGTGTGTGTGTCACTGGCTCCTGTTGGTCTGCGTCTTTGTGCACACAAATAAACAGAGAGCCCAGCTGGACTGCTGGAACAGCACAAGGCTCTCAGCGTGGGTTAATACAGCGCGTGGGAAATGGAATCAAAATCACATTCCCTCACTACCATGAATCTATCTATGGAAATCCCCATCGTCACTGACCTTCCCAGGTGTGATTGGGTGTTTTTGGTAGTGGACAGTGTGTTTTGTGCATTTGAGACTGTGTGTTTTGTTAGTGAGAGTGTCTGAGAGGTTATGTGCCTGTTTTGTGGATGTGTACTTCATGACAGACAGACAGGCGGCCACCTAATGGCCTTAATGTGAGAGGTCAGTTGACTATTAGCATGGCCATCTGTCCGTCCCTTCAGACCGCACTGACCCTTTGGTTAGATGGTTGTGATGGAGCACAGTGAGGGGCATTGTCCAGCGGAGCACAGCTGTTCTGCTCTCCTCTTCTTTCTCACCCACCTGCTTCACACCCTGCCTGCACTTCCTCCTGGGCTAGACTCAGACGCTACCCTATGTGTCAGCACATCCACTACTATGGCAAACCACAAAAACATTTTGGGCTGATGCCTTAAAGGATAGGAAGCATGAGTTTTTACACACAAGTAACAACACAGTGTGGTCAAAGACTTAGTAACTTAGTTGCAGTTGTGATCTGGTTACCAATAACTACAAACCTATTTATGTTTTAGCATTTTTATATATTTATTAACTTATTTCTGGATATCTTCGGAACTACCCACAATGCACTATTTCTCAACATCATATGGAGAACCGGTGCTACCTAGCTAGTTCCAGCTGGCTAACGTTAGCTACTAGCCATACTAGCATGTAATTATATTCCAAACCAAGTGTTGGCACTGGTGAGCTACTATGCACATCCACAAAGAAGAAACCATATAAATGAATGCCAAAAAACTGCAACTCTTTTTCTCCTGTGTGTTTGGTAGTGGTAGTCGAACGAGCGAGTGACTGTTGTAGTTGATTTCGGTCGTTTGTAGCTAGTGCAGTAATGCCCACAAGGACAAAGCTTTGAAGTCGGAACAGTTTGTCAAGTTGAAGCGAGTGGATTTGGAGTATGGGAACCGTGCACACGTCTACTGTATGCGGTGCTTATTTCACCGCAGAGTACTTCAATGGCTTAGAATAACCAGTGGATGGCAGGATTCGGAATGAGACTGACTGAAACCAGGTGCTGTGCCGAGCGTGAATGTGAACCCTGCAACCTCTATTTCCTACCGATCTACCGGAACATCGCGAGTGTCAGCAGTGATGGAGATGAACCGGGTAAATTCAATGAGGAGTTACCTCACTATATCTCTATTGGATTAGCTAGCTGACTCTCCCTCTGAAGGCCTCTCCTTGGCTCTTCTTTGACTTTGGTAGCTAATTCAGCCGTGAATCGGTAAGTCTCCGCTCTCTTAATCGGCTGGCTTTTTTGTTGTTGTGTTCTGTGGGTATCTGCCTATGCTAGACTAGTTGTTCTCTGGCTTTCTACTTAGCTATGTAGACCGTGGTAGTAGGCTAGTTAGCTGGCCAATCTCTACTTTATATCTGGTGGCTTTTTTTTTGTTTGTTCTGTGGGTTTCTGTCTGTGCTAGACTAGTTTTTCTCTGGCTTACTACATAGCTATGTAGACTGTGGTCGTTGGCTAGCTAGGCTAGTTAGCTGGCAGGATAAAATAACTAACTTTAGCTGGCTGGCTGGCTTGCTGGCTACGATAACTGCATAGACCGGTAACATTATTTGGTAACTGGTTAGATGGCGTTATGTATTTCCAAAACTTTGGTATACTTTAATGTAGCTGTAAGATAGGTGTTTATAGCAACTGGCTGACTCACGCAGTGCTAACGTGATGTTAGCAGGCTAGTAGGGCTAACGTTAGCAGGCTAGTTGGCAGAAAATTACAATCGATTTGGTTTAATATGAAGTTATACATTTTAAGTTATTTCTGTTGGAGTTTACATTATAGGAAATAGGCTGGCTTGCCGGGTCCTCCATATTACGTCACACGCCGCAAATGTTTTTTCCGGCATGACTTCAGAATTCTGATCAGTTTTATGTAATAATTCGAAAAATAGGAAAGTGAGGTTTAACTTTGCATTGGGGCTTTTGATGTGTATTCTAATGCAAATCCATATGTTACATGTGGTAACATTTATGCTACCTATCCCTTTAAGCTATTTCCAGGTATCAATGTAGAGTAATTTTGGGGGATGTTCATTGGTTATTCCTTACTTATTTCACATAACTAGAGGTCTAAGAGTGCACTGCTTACACTCTTAGAAAAAAGGTTCCATCTAGAACCTAAAAGGGTTCTTCGGCTCTCCCCATGGGAAAACCCTTTGAAGAACCCTTTTGGATTCTACCTGGAACCCAAACGAGTTCTTCACAGGGTTCTCTAATAGGGACAGCCGAAAAACCCATGTGGAACCCTTTTTTCTAAAAGTGTACCTATATTGTCATGATTATTTGATTGACACAGAAAATAACTGCACTAATAACAACCTGTGACTTGTTCAGACTATTCTGACCCCTTTGACCCAGGTTAATCAAGGTAAAATGTGGATTAGCACAGCTAACCAGAACACTAGCTTGGGCAAATCATCACTGGTCTCCGCTACTGACGTCACTGAGTCAGGTGTTTGTGGATTGCGTGTCAGTAGGTGCAGAGGGCACTGATTCTGTTACAGCATTTAGACTACTGTACATCTGGTTGCGTGTGTGTTCCTGCCTGTGTACAACAACGACGCCTCGGAAGGTCTTAACCCCGGTCTGTTTACCCAGCAGATCTAGCTCAGCTGGGCATTAAGGTATCTGAGCTTCAATTGTGTCAAGATTTTTCCTCCGCAAATTGAGCAAATTCGGATGAGCTAACAGCAGCAGTAAGGCTGGGCCCAGACCAGCTCGCCTTCAGTTAGTTTAGCACGATGGTGTGGTAACAGCAGAAAGACCAACCTCTGTTCCTCCCCCAAAAATGGATCAGGCAATACCCTCCAAACCCAGCTTGTGCTTTCCCACAACTTAATATAGAGACACACACACACACACACACACACAAACACAGACAGACAGACCGACTGACAAATGAAAAGCAAAATGTTTGTTCTGGAGAAATCTGCTCATTCATCTGATAAGGCTGACACCCACACGGATGATGAAAACATGACTTCATGCCTCAGAATGCATTAATAATGTGCTATTTGCCGTGGTTGAATAACTTTTCCAGCAAGAAAAGCAAAAATGGCAAGGTATGAAAATGTTTCTGATACCATTTTCTGGTGGTTGGGTGGAAGAACTTGCACAATGCAGTTGGGTCATCTACCGTACATCTATCTGTATGTAATGGATGGACATGCAATATTTGTGAGATAATGTTCAATGACATCATCTCCATAAATATACAAGGAGTATACCAAACATTAGGAACACCTTCCTAACATTGAGTTGCACCCCCCCTTTTGCCTTCAGAACAGCCTCAATTCGTCGGGGCATGGACTCTACAAGGTGTCGAAAGCATTAAACAGGGATGCTGGCCCATGTTGACTCCAATGCTTCCCACAGTTGTCAAGATGGCTGGATGTCCTTTTGGGTGGTGGACCATTCTTGATACACACAGGAAACTGTTGAGTGTGAAAAACCCAGCACCTATCATACCCTGTTCAAAGGCACTTAAATATTTTGTTTTGCCCATTCACCCTCTGAATGGCACACATACACAATCCATGTCTCAATTGTCTTGAGGTTTAAAAATCCTTCTTTAACCTGTCTCCTCCCCTTCATCTACACTGATTGAAGTGGATTCACCTGGTCAGTCTATGTAATGTTTTGTACACTCAGGGTATATTTACTTCGAGGCTACAAAAAAAGCTTAAACATCTCCGTTTGCAGAACGCTCCCATTTGAACACAGCTTCTAAATGAGTCAGAGCTGCAAACCTCTGATAGTCATCTCCTCATGTTTCCTCTGCTGTCAGACCCAGATAACAAACTGGAGCTATCAGTCACCAAACTAAATGGAATTATCTCTCTTTCATGATGCCGGAAACAGCAAGAGCAGCAATGACCGTTGCAGGGCCTCTACTAGAGATATACTAAATATCTTGTAATCTTTAGCATGTTTAACAGTCCCTCCTCCTATTTCCTCTTTCTCTCTCGCTTCCTCTCTAGAATCTCCAAAAACATCCCCACCACCAAAGACGTAGAGCCCCTGCTGGAGATCGACGGGGACATCCGTAGCTTCGAGGTTTTTCTGTCCTCTAGGACTCCCGTCCTCACGGCACGCGACGTGGAGATGTTCCTCCCCTGCACTGTCAACCTGGACCCCAAACTCCGGGAGATCATCGCAGGTCCTTATATTTACACACAAGCATCACTATTCACTATTCTAATGGTCATTACACTCAGTCATTACACTCAGCTGAAAGGCCCATATCATCTCAGAGTAGGAGTGCTGATCAAGGATCAGTCCCCCCTGTCCATATAGTCTTATTCATTATGATCTAAAAGCAAAAACTGATCCCATGTTATCATTTCTACTCTGAGACTCTCTTTGTGAACATGCCATGAACTGAAGTGAATGGGGTATGAATACTTCAGAAAGTATTCATACCCCTTGACTTATTAATACTTATATAAGTGAGATATTTCTGTATTTCAATTTCAATAAGTTTGCAAAAATGTCTTAAGAACATGGTTTAAGTTTGTCATTATGGGGTATTGTGTGTAGATGGGTGAGATAGAAAATCAATGAAATCCATTTTGAATTCAGGCTGTAACATAATAAAATGTGGAATAAGTCAAGGGGTATGAATACTTCCTGAAGGCACTGTAAGTGTTCTGTCATTATATTTGTGTAATTGGCTAAATTGTTACTTACTCATTGATCTGCAACCAAACACATTTAAATGCAGCCAAAGACAACAGTCGGTCAGCTATCCAGCTCAAAGGCCTGACGTCACTAATAACGAAGACAGTACTGTGTAAGCGTGTGTGTGTGTGTGTGTGTGTGTGTGTGAGCGTGAGCTTTGGAAGGTGACCAATGCCCCTGTCCCTCCCTGGCCAGTCATCCAGTCCCGTTTCCAGTGTCCTGCAGCCAGCCAGTGGGCACGGTGGTCAGTGATACCCACTCACTCACTTACCAGGCTGACTCACTCACTCATAAGGCCTCCATTGTGCTCTGTACTGCAGGATTGGGTCTCTACTCAACCCATCATTCAACAACATGCACTCTTATGACCGAGACATTTTGGTGCCCGTTTCTTACCTGGCCACTTATCCCACTATGTTCTGTTTTTTAAAATGTTATTATAAAATGCAATTTATCAGCAGAAAAAAAGACAAAAGTGAGAGTTTGAATTAATGTTGTCTATTTTCAGTAAAGCCAATAACTTTAACAATGTGTTATTTTCCACCCTGCTCCCTCAAGTGCACTCAATCACATAATGAAAGTTTATCCATGTATGTGGCATTTGATTTGCATTCTCTCCACAGAACCTCTCTATGTGAACCCGCTAAGAATGATCAAATATGTTTGGCTGAATCCGTTTCTGAGTGGGTGGATCTAAAGTCTCTTTATAGTCGGAGCCAAGACGTGATCTACATCAGCATCAGAGATGAAACGTCTCCTTTTCACTCCCCCGCTCTTCCTTCCCTCCCCTCCTCCTCTCCCTCTCTCTCTTCATAATGTCTTTCTGTCTCTCCACCCACTCTCCCGCCCTCTCTCGATCTCTCTCCTTATCTAGTCCTCTTACCATCTTTCCCCCTCTCTTGTCGCTCCCCCTCTCCCTGTAGATGTCCGTGCTGCCAGGGAGCAGATGCACATTGGAGGAGTGACCTATCCCACGCTGCCCCTACAGGACGTCCCAGCCCGCGCCGCCTCTGCCTTCGGCCAGCACTCGGCTGCCTGCTCCCCCACGGGCTCCTTCTCTGGCTCCCTGCTCCCCCCAGGGCTAGTGCCCCCCCAGCCCCACGGCAGTTACTACAGCATGCCTGCCCCCCAGCACCCCTTCTACACCCGGGTGAGACATCAACACATCAGCAGACAGGCAACTGAATGCACCTGAATGTAGCTCAGAACACATTAATTTAGGATACTGTAGAGTAGCAAAGTTTTGTTCAACGTACTTCAGGTACACCTTAGTATGAAGAGAATCACAGTGCAGTTGAATCTACCTCAGTTTACCTTTGGAGACACACGACCCTGTAAGCAGTCTATGGACAAGGTATGACAGAAATCCATGCTTTGTTAAGTGATGGTTACTTACCTCTGTTTGTTAATGTAACTGCACAGCTATCTCAGTGCACCTCACAATACAGGTCCCTTTACCCACTTAACCTCATTTTTAAATGTTACAGTGCAGACCTCCTCTCTAAAAAAAGGATCCTTCACAGTTCTAGGGTTACCTCAGATATACACTACCGTTCAAAAGTTTGGGGTCACTTAGAAATGTCCTTGTTTTCGAAAGAAAAGCAATTTCTTTGTCCATTAAAATAACATCAAATTGATCAGAAATACAGTGTAGACATTGTTAATGTTGTAAATGGCAATTGTAGCTGGAAACAGCTGATTTTTAATGGAATATCTACATACAGTGGGGGAAAAAAGTATTTAGTCAGCCACCAATTGTGCAAGTTCTCCCACTTAAAAAGATTAGAGAGGCCTGTAATTTTCATCATAGGTACACGTCAACTATGACAGACAAATTGAGAATTTTTTTCTCCAGAGAATCACATTGTAGGATTTTTAATGAATTTATTTGCAAATTATGGTGGAAAATAAGTATTTGGTCACCTACAAACAAGCAAGATTTCTGGCTCTCACAGACCTGTAACTTCTTCTTTAAGAGGCTCCTCTGTCCTCCACTCGTTACCTGTATTAATGGCACCTGTTTGAACTTGTTATCAGTATAAAAGACACCTGTCCACAACCTCAAACAGTCACACTCCAAACTCCACTATGGCCAAGACCAAAGAGCTGTCAAAGGACACCAGAAACAAAATTGTAGACCTGCACCAGGCTGGGAAGACTGAATCTGCAATAGGTAAGCAGCTTGGTTTGAAGAAATCAACTGTGGGAGCAATTATTAGGAAATGGAAGACATACAAGACCACTGATAATCTCCCTCGATCTGGGGCTCCACGCAAGATCTCACCCCATGGGGTCAAAATGATCACAAGAACGGTGAGCAAAAATCCCAGAACCACACGGGGGACCTAGTGAATGACCTGCAGAGAGCTGGGACCAAAGTAACAAAGCCTACCATCAGTAACACATTACGCCGCCAGGGACTCAAATCCTGCAGTGCCAGACGTGTCCCCCTGCTTAAGCCAGTACATGTCCAGGCCCGTCTGAAGTTTGCTAGAGTGCATTTGGATGATCCAGAAGAGGATTGGGAGAATGTCATATGGTCAGATGAAACCAAAATATAACTTTTTTGGTAAAAACTCAACTCGTCGTGTTTGGAGGACAAAGAATGCTGAGTTGCATCCAAAGAACACCATACCTACTGTGAAGCATGGGGGTGGAAACATCATGCTTTGGGGCTGTTTTTTCTGCAAAGGGACCAGGACGACTGATCCGTGTAAAGGAAAGAATGAATGGGGCCATGTATCGTGAGATTTTGAGTGAAAACCTCCTTCCATCAGCAAGGGCATTGAAGATGAAACGTGGCTGGGTCTTTCAGCATGACAATGATCCCAAACACACCGCCCGGGCAACGAAGGAGTGGCTTCGTAAGAAGCATTTCAAGGTCCTGGAGTGGCCTAGCCAGTCTCCAGATCTCAACCACATAGTAAATCTTTGGAGGGAGTTGAAAGTCAGTGTTGCCCAGCGACAGCCCCAAAACATCACTGCTCTAGAGGAGATCTGCATGGAGGAATGGGCCAAAATACCAGCAACAGTGTGTGAAAACCTTGTGAAGACTTACAGAAAACGTTTGACCTGTGTCATTGCCAACAAAGGGTAAATAACAAAGTATTGAGAAACTTTTGTTATTGACCAAATACTTATTTTCCACCATAATTTGCAAATAAATTCATTAAAAATCCTACAATGTGATTTTCTGGAGAAAAAAAATCTCATTTTGTCTGTCATAGTTGACGTGTACCTATGATGAAAATTACAGGCCTCTCTCATCTTTTTAAGTGGGAGAACTTGCACAATTGGTGGCTGACTAAATCCTTTTTTCCCCACTGTAGGTGTACAGAGGCCCATTATCAGCAACCATCAGTCCTGTGTTCCAATGGCACGTTGTGTTTGCTAATCCAAGTTTATCATTTTAAAAGGCCAATTGATCATTAGAAAACCCTTTTGCAAAACACTAGTCTCAACGTCAACAGTGAAGAGGCGACTCCGGGATGCTGACCTTCTAGGCAGACTTGCAAAGAAAAAGCCATATCTCAGACTGCCCATCTTCATCTTTTTCTTTTATTGGCCAGTCTGAGATATGGCTTTTTCTTTGCAACTCTGCCTAGAAGGTCAGCATCCCGGAGTTGCCTCTTCAATGTTGAGGTTGAGACTGGTGTTTTGCAGGTACTATTTAATGAAGCTGCAAGTTGAGGACCTGTGAGGCGTCTGTTTCTCAAACTAGACACTCTAATGTATTTGTCCTCTTGCTCAGTTGTGCACCGGGGCCTCCCACTCCTCTTTCTATTCTGGTTAGAGCCAGTTTGCGCTGTTCTGTGAAGGGAGTAGTACACAGCATTGTACGAGATCTTCAGTTTCTTGCCGATTTCTCGCATGGAATAGCTTTCATTTCTCAGAACAAGAATAGACTGATGAGTTTCAGTAGAAAGTTATTTGTTTCTGGCCATTTTGAGCCTATAATCGAACCCACAATTGCTGATGCTCCAGATACTCAACTTGTCTCAAGAAGGCCAGTTTTATTGCTTCTTTAATCAGTTTTCAGCTGTGTTAACATAATTGCAAAAGGGTTTTCTAATGATCAATTAGCCTTTTCAAATATAAACTTGGATTAGCAAACACAACATGCCATTGGAACACAAGACTGATGGTTGCTGATAATGGGCCTCTGTACGCCTATGTAGATATTCCATTAAAAATCAGCCGTTTCCAGCCACAATAGCCATTTACAACATTAACAATGTCTACACTGTATTTCTGATCAATTTGATGTTATTTTAATGGACAAAAAAATTGCTTTTCTTTCAAAAACAAGGACATTTCTAAGTGACCCCAAACTTTTGAACGGTAGTGTATGTGTATGAATGATCCCTCATACAATCCTCATTCTGTGTGTTTTAACCATTCTCCTTCTTCATCCTTCCTCTCTCCCTGGGTTCCATATAGCCTTATTTCCCCCATCATGTGTATCACCTGCCCCGGCATCAATACAGCTCCCATCCTCACCCTGCCCCGACTCAGTCACGCCCCTCCATTAAAGCAGGCTACCCCAGGGACCCCAATGGACTTGTAAGTACAGAGCTGCCTGTCAGTAGTAGACCTAGCGCTAGAAGCTAGCAGTAGTCCATTGTAGTATAGAGCAGTGTTGTGTTCGAGACCGATCCAAGACCGGAGCAAATCGAGTCTGAGTCAAGACCAAGACCGGAGGGGGCGAGACCAGGAAGGGTACAAGGGTACAAGGGGTCCGAGACCAAGTGGAGACCGAGACTAAAAAAGTGCGAGTCCAATTCAAGACCATGTTGTAATTTTGTCAAATCACTACCATAATAAGAGTTCAAAATGTCCAGTATTTCTGTGTTCATATTTCAGAACAATATATGGATTCTTTAGACATTCAGAATAGTGAAATAATGCATGCTGAGGGAAAATAGAGCCACTATACAAATTATTACTAACCCAAACACAAGGGGGAACAATGGGCCTTCTACGCCTTCAGAGAAGGGCTAAGGATTTATAAAATAATGAATATAATAATAATGATTATTATTTAATTATTTTCAATGATGTTCTGATGTAATCTCTTCAATTTTTGTTGGAAAGGGTTAACACGGAAGAGGAAAAAATATCCAATCAGGATTTTTATTTGCTGGTCTCTGGGGAGATAAATCTAGCTAGCTAAGTCAGGCATTGGCTAGGCCATCAGAAGCTAGATAAAGGCATCTGACATTCAACTGTATTAGGGCAACATTTTGGATTCAACCAATCACATTTTGACTTAATGAGTGGGACCGTTTTTACAAAAACGTATGGAAACTTCTGCCTTCTTGAAGGCCAACAGGTCACTGCGCAATAGCAGCATTTTTCCTATGGTCTAGCTAGCTAGTTTTTGTTGTCTGCTAGTTTGCAGCATGTGTTATCAAAGAGGATGTTGTTGCTAATTTGTTAGCTTCTCCCTTTTCAAGAATAACTTTAAACAAGAAGTTAAGTTTCAAATGATCATCTGGTGAATGGAACTGTGTTTTTTATTGCAGCGCGCTTGCTGTTGTTAGCCATCTCTTTGAAAATAACTTATGTGTGAAACATTGTTGCATTTAAAGCGGAACTGACAGCATTTTAGCAACATTAAATCTTATTAAAATCTGTTCATATAGATCCCCAGGAAGAATATGACAATTTAAAAGATATGGTCATAGAAATAGATATGGTCATTTTCACAAATTCTTAGAATGTTTGGGAATTATGTATACTAAATATATATTTGTGAAAATTATATCACAATATAGAGTGGGAAAGTGGCTGTGCGTTTGGACAATTAATAGACACTGTAGTAAATAAAAAAAAATAAAAAAACATCTGTCTTGTCGGGGACCAGAGTATACACAGACCGGTGCGCTATAGCCAATCAAGAGCTACAGTAGACCTTTATACAAACAAGCCATTTGCCACATGAGCCTGCCATCATTCACTTTGAACTGGACTGTGTGTTTACAGGCAGTTGCAACAGCGCGACTTTAGATCATTAGAACGCATTCGCCAAAAGCCACAAAATACACCTGAATGGAAATCTGCAAATATGTAAACACCACGGGAGTCCTCTTACATTTGGGAACTTTACAGTCCTATTGCTCAAACAACCATGAAAAGGTAGGCTTTCGCTCCCTCATTTATGCACAAAAAAAACAACAAGATCAACAACTAATGCTAGCCAGAGCAAGATGGGCTAAAATCTAACGAAGGAAATTTTTGATTAACCCTCTCAAACTTTTTCAGCTAGTTGGTCGTCAAAATTGCTCTGATAAACGATGGGGAATTTTAGCCTCCTCATCCTTCTGCAGCTTGCCTGCCAATGCATGCTTGTCCCAACCAAGCACCCAAGCTAACTGGCTAAAGTTGGCTAGCTACTTCCAGACACAAATGAGAGAACACCTCACTCTGACCATTTTACTCGCCGTAGCACAGCTGGTTAGGCTGTTTACATGTTACCTAGAGCGTTCTTGACTAACTATAACTTATTTTTCTCTACATTTACTGACACCGGTCATATTAAGCAGGTGTTGTGCATTCGTAAATTAATCAGTTGTTCTGCTCTCTGGCCCACTCAGACGAGAGTGCTCTGAAATCGGAGTAGATGGCCAGAGTGAATTTGCGAATTCAAGAGATATGCTAACTGTATAACAGTCGTTCAAGTTCTTGCTAGCTAACCAAATGACACCTGCATCTCTAGCTGTGTATAACCACCAAAAAACGATATGAAGGGAAAAGGTCAGTCACTCACCCACTCCTCCAATGGCATGACATCCTCCTAGTAGCTAGCTAGCTATCTAGCTAACGTTAGGCTCCGTGTTTTTAGCTTTCTACATAAATAGGTACACTAGCCTATTAGCCACATTATGACTGACTTGTGATCCTTGCCCTTGCTAGTTTGACATTCCGAGCGTTAGTTACATTAGTCCGTTTTTATCTAGAATATTGAGTCATTGAAACTGAAAGTGCATCCCGAATGGAGGCAGCAAACAATGTACCAGGCCAGGTGAGATTTACAACCTGATAGCAATATTTTTCAGACTACCAAGAAATGTATTGGTGAATTATATTAATCATGCATTGAACTGCATCCAAATTTGATATTTTTGACTGATATTATGATTGGCTGTTTGTTTCATATCTGCAAAGTAGTTAAAACGCTGTCAGTTCCACTTTAAACTTTAGGTCACTGGTTATTTTGTGTGCTAAACGTGAAATGTTTCTTGCAATGGGAAGTAATAGTTGTACATTTCGATTTTATGAGATTTTCACTCTCAAAATCACTTTTTTTTTTTTTTATAGAAATAATACAAATAAATGATGGTCTAAGTCCACAACAATACTTATACCACATCAATCTGATTGGGTGGACCTGTCAAGGCCTGGCTCCCCAGTGGGTGGGCCTCTGTCCACCCAGGCCCATCCATGTCTACGCCCCTGATGCAAACAGCGCATTATGACAATTGCGCATCACAAATAGCCTACAAACCAACACTTCGGACTAAACTTTTTCAATACCTGGTTTGCATACCCATTGTTGCCTTAGTTAGCATTTACTGGTAGATATAAGTTGAAACATATTTCCTACCCTACTGGCTACTGATGTCACTCTTCTGTGAGCTGCGCCATAATGCCTGCAGATTATATTCTGCTGAAACTAGGCTATGTGTGCGGCGCCCATGTGAATATATTTAATGTGCTTTGCGATTGTGTAGGCTACTTTGTGCATGCTTTCTCTATTGTACTACATAATTGATAAGTCATATACCTCCACTACACTACTTTGATATGCATTAGTAGGGATTAAGAAGTGAGTATAAGCAATGCCCACTGAAAAAATAGTGGGTATACAGTTTATACCTGCGTATACCCTCCACTACACCGCTGGCACTCTCCTACATACAGTACCAGTCAAAAGTTTGGACACACCTACTCATTCAAGGGTTTTTCTTTATTTTTACTGTTTTCTACATTGTAGAATAATAGTGAAGACATCAAATCTATGAAATAACACATATGGAATCATGTAGTAAACAAAAAAGTGTTAAACAAATAAAAATACATTTTATGTTTGAGATTCTTCAAAGTAGCCACCCTTTGCCTTGATGACAGCTTTGCACACTCTTGGCATTCTCTCAACCAGCTTCACCTGGAATGCTTTTCTTGATAATGTCTTGAAGGAGTTCCCACATATGCTAAGCACTTGTTGGCTGCTTTTCCTTCACTCTGCGGTCCAACTCATCCCAAACTATTTCAATTTGGTTGAGGTCAGGTGATTGTGGCAGCCAGGTCATCTGATGCAGCACTCAATCACTCTCCTTCTTGGTCAAATAGCCCTTACACAGCCTGGAGGTGTGTTTTGGGTCATTGTCCTGTTGAAAAACAAATGATACTCCCACTAAGCGCAAACCAGATGGGATGGCGTATCGCTGCAGAATGCTGTGGTAGCCATGCTGGTTAAGTGTGCCTTGAATTCTAAATAAATCACTGATGGTGTCACCTGCAAAGCACCCCCACACCGTCACACCTCCTCCTCCATGCTTCACGGTGGGAACCACACATGCGGAGATCATCCGTTCACTTACTCTGCGTCTCACAAAGACATGGCGATTTGGAATCAAAAATCTCAAATTTGGACTCATCAGACCAAAGGACAGATTTCGGGTCTAATGTCCATTGCTCATGTTTCTTGGCCCAAGCAAGTCTCTTCTTCTTATTGGTGTCCTTTAGTAGTGGTTTCTTTGCAGCAATTCGACCATGAAGGCCTGATTCACGTAGTCTCCTCTGAACAGTTGATGTTGAGATGTCTGTTACTTGAACTCTGTGAAGCATTTATTTGGGCTGCAATTTCTGAGGCTGGTAACTCTAATGAACTTCTCCTCTGCAGCAGAGGTAACTCTGGGTCTTCCTTTCCTGTGGCGGTCCTCATGAGAACTAGTTTCATCATAGCGCTTGATGGTTCTTGCGACTGCACTTGAAGAAACGTTAAAAGTTCTTGAAATGTTCCGTATTGACTGACCTTCATGTCTTAAAGTAATGATGGACTGTCATTTCTCTTTGCTTATTTGAGCTGTTCTTGCCATAATATGGACTTGGTCTTTTACCAAATAGGGCTATCTTCTGTATACCAACCCTACCTTGTCACAACACTGCTGATTGGCTCAAACGCATTAAGAAGGAAATAAATTCCACAAATTAACTTTTAACAAGGCACACCTGTTAATTGAAATGCATTGCAGGTGACTACCTCATGAAGCTGGTTGAGAGAATGCCAAGAGTGTGCAAAGCTGTCATCAAAGCAAAGGGTGGCTATTTGAAGAATCTCAAATATAAAATATATTTTGATTTGTTTAACACTTTTTTGTTTACTACATAATAATAATAATATGCCATTTAGCAGATGCTTTTATCCAAAGCGACTTACAGTCATGTGTGCATACATTTTTACGTATGGGTGGTCCCGGGGATCGAACCCATTAACCTGCCGTTACAAGCGCCATGCTCTACCAAGCGCCATGCCCTACCAATTGAGCTACAGAGGACCACAGATTCATGATTCCATATGTGTTATTTCATAGTTTTGATGTCTTAGCTATTACTCTACAATGTAGAAAATAGTAAAAATAAAGAAAAACCCTTGAATGAGTAGGTGTGTCCAAACTTTTGACTGGTACTGTAAGTGCGCTGGTATTACGGTTGCTGTCCTTTCAGAATCACAAACCTGTCACACACTGAAGGCCTGTATGTTCGCAACTGCACAAACATGTCTATAATAGATATAAAGGCTGTTAAGATATTAATGTTTCAAGAAATAAGTATATATATTTGGCCTGGCAAAGCGGTTTTATGCGCTGACTGAATGGAAGCTGATAATTATTAGTTTTTTCATCCGCTGGTCTCAGGAAGAAATTACAAGACAGAGTCAAGACCGAGTACAAATGTATCCGACACCGAGACAAGACCGAGACACTCAATATGTGGTCTCGGGAACGGACTCGAGACCGGTCTCGAGTACTACAACACTGGCATAGTGATAGTTTGTAGGTTTAATGGCTAATTATGAATGACTGTCGGAACCATTTGATTGACATCGATTCCCTTTGGCTTTGTGAAACACGTGTTCACCTCCCAAATGTATTTTGTTCTCCAAAAAAGCCAAAGGAACTTTCTCTCGTTACATTCCACTCGTCCTGCTGACTATTGCAATTAAGATGTACAGTTAATGCAGAAGCAGTGGGTCACAGTAGATCTCTCTATCTACCTTCAGGCCCATTATGTAAGCTAGCATGACATGTACACCTCTTCTTTCCTCCCACCCTCTTTTCACTCTCAAAGGAGTGTGTTGTCATGCATTTGATTTACATCCCCTACTAGTTTGGGTTATTCCTATATCCAGTGCCCCCTTACCCACCCCGTGCCCTGTTCTGTGCCCATGTCAGGATGTAATTGCTGAGGATGCCAGAGAGGGCCTCCCCACCCCCACTACCAATTACCTCCCTATGGTAACACAACAGGCTGGTGTGGAGTGTTGGCATTAGCTGGAGCATGTGTCCTTCCGTCTTGACTGTCACAACTCGCCACACACAAACACACCAAAATGCTTTCCATGCATTCGCACACACAGCTAACCTTGTCCATCGGCCAGATACACTAACATGGTTTCGAAAGCAGACAGGGTATGTCAGTGACAATGTCTCATGTCTCATGTTGAATAGTTGCACCGGTAGCTCCCCTGTTTGTCGCCAGCTCCGGAGCTAAGTGTAATAGCTCAGTTCTGTTTGAATGTGAGTCTCATTGTCCAGGAGTGAACTAACCACCGTGCGAGTGCGACAATACCATTCAATACAGTATCTGCATGTAGGGAGCATATTCATACAGAACTAGTGCACAGGAAGGTTGAAGTAACTAAAGGCTAATGACATGGGAATTAGTAATGGATATACACGTTTAACAATGGCCAATGTCTCAGCTTAGGTTTCCTTTGGGTAAGTACAATGTGTCTGACTGACTTGTTCTGTTCACTATTGAAGTCCAACAGGAAAAGGCCTCAATGCCTACTGTCCTTACTGATCCTTCTCCATCTCTTTCGATTACCATCACCCTCTGTATCCCACCCTCTCTATATCCCTCTAATACTCTCTCCTCCCCGCTCTCTATTGGTCTGTGTATATAGCACAGTCTGTATGTGTGTGCAGTAGGCAGCCTAGTGTGATTGCCTAGCCCCAGCTGTTGAATAGTGTAGCGGCTATATCCCCATAGGGCTGGTGAGGAGGGATTAGCATCAGAGGCTAGCGGGGCCGGAAGCAGCAGCGCAATGAGCACAGGGCTTATCTCCTCACAGAGACGCTTCCTCTTCCCCATCCCTCTGCTGCCCACAACTCCGCACCACTGTAATTACAGCCTTATCACACACAGGGAGCTTGCTCACACACACAGGTACACACACACACACACACACACCCTCACATGCGTATACGTAATGGCACAGTGTAACACACACACACTGACATAGTGTACACACAGTCACACATGCACAGTCTGGGTGGAGGACCAGGTTTTAAGGCTTCCTCAAAATGGAAACTTCTACTTTTCTGTGTTGGGGGAGAAGAGATCTCTCTTTCTTTCTCCTTTCCGCTTCACTTTCTCTCCAAACATCACGCTCTGTGCTGTTCGTCCTCTCTGCAAAGATTATCTTCTGAATGTCCTCTGTTTCTATTATTAAATGGCTAAATGGCTTCTCAGTTTCAGTCTTTGCTTCATGGAATGCTGTAAAAGTGCCTTTGCCTGCTGTGTTTCAAGATAAATGTCTTATTTTCTAGTCTGATGTGTATCTCTGTCTCTATGCCTCTCTGTCTCTCTGTCTCTATGCCTCTCTGTCTCTATGCCTCTCTGTCTCTCTGCCTCTCTGCCTCTCTGTCTCTCTGTCTCTCTGTCTCTATGCCTCTCTGTCTCTCTGTATATATGCCTCTCTGCCTCTCTGTCTCTATGCCTCTCTGTCTCTCTGTCTCTCTGTCTCTCTGCCTCTCTGTCTCTCTGTCTCTATGCCTCTCTGTCTCTCTGTCTATATGCCTCTCTGTCTCTCTGCCTCTCTGTCTCTCTGTCTCTCTGTATCTCTGTCTCTCTGCCTCTATGCCTCTCTGTCTCTCTGCCTCTATGCCTCTCTGTCTCTCTGTCTCTATGCCTCTCTGTCTATATGCCTCTATGCCTCTCTGTCTCTCTGTCTCTATGCCTCTCTGTCTCTCTGTCTCTATGCCTCTCTGTCTCTATGCCTCTCTGTCTCTCTGTCTCTCTGTCTCTATGCCTCTATGCCTCTCTGTCTCTCTGCCTCTCTGTCTCTCTGTCTCTCTGCCTCTCTGTCTCTCTGTCTCTCTGTCTCTATGCCTCTCTGTCTCTATGTCTATATGCCTCTATGTCTCTCTGCCTCTCTGTCTCTCTGTCTCTCTGCCTCTCTGTCTCTCTGCCTCTATGCCTCTATGCCTCTCTGTCTCTCTGCCTCTGTCTCTCTGTCTATATGCCTCTATGCCTCTCTGTCTCTCTGTCTCTCTGTCTCTATGCCTCTCTGTCTCTCTGTCTCTCTGTCTCTATGCCTCTCTGTCTCTATGCCTCTCTGCCTCTCTGTCTCTCTGTCTCTCTGTCTCTCTGCCTCTATGCCTCTATGCCTCTCTGTCTCTCTGTCTCTATGCCTCTCTGTCTCTCTGTCTCTGTCTCTCTGTCTATATGCCTCTCTGTCTCTCTGTCTCTATGCCTCTCTGTCTCTATGCCTCTATGCCTCTCTGTCTCTCTGTCTCTATGCCTCTCTGTCTCTCTCTCTCTGTCTCTATGCCTCTCTGTCTCTATGCCTCTCTGTCTCTCTGCCTCTCTGTCTCTATGCCTCTCTGTCTCTCTGTCTCTATGCCTCTCTGCCTCTATGCCTCTCTGCCTCTATGCCTCTCTGTCTCTATGCCTCTCTGCCTCTCTGTCTCTCTGCCTCTATGCCTCTCTGTCTCTATGCCTCTCTGCCTCTCTGCCTCTATGCCTCTCTGTCTCTCTGTCTCTATGCCTCTCTGCCTCTCTGTCTCTATGCCTCTCTGCTTCTCTGTCTCTCTGCCTCTCTGTCTCTATGCCTCTCTGCCTCTATGCCTCTCTGTCTCTCTGTCTCTCTGCCTTGCTTTCTCTCCCAAAGCAGTTCTTGTCACAGCATTTCAGACCCAAGCAGGTACACTCAACTCTTTGGATTTCACTGTCTCTAACTTTCTCGCCACCTTTCTACCTTACCTCCACCAGCTAATATAACACGTCATGCTTTTCCCTTCACCCAGCATGCATTAGAAACCTAGACAAGAACCTCCACCCACCTTCCATGTAGCCCACCTCCACAGATGTTATCTTTTGATTCTAGATAGTGGCATATCTTTTCTTCTAGATAATGTAGTTTTATCTAGTTGAATGTAGTTTTAGTTGAATGTACAATAGTTATAGAACGGAGGCCTCTTCTAGGTCATCCAACGCATGTATTATGAATCCTACTTCTAGTTGAGTTCAACACAACTTTTAGTTGCCATGTTTGCGAGACTCAATTTAGGAGCATGATTCGAAATGCCTGTCAAGTAGTCTAATTTCTACCCCTAAGAAGCAGAAATCATTTGGGCCATCATTATTGAGGAGCTCTACAGTCTACAAGATATCATGGGCGGCGCACAATTGGCCCAGCGTCGTCCAGGGTATGGCGAGGGAATGGCCGGCAGGGATGTAGCTCAGTTGATAGAGCATGGCGTTTGCAACGCCAGGGTTGTGGGTTCGATTCCCACGGGGGGCCAGTATAAAAAAAATAAAAAATAAAATAAAAAATATGTATTCACTAACTGTAAGTCGCTCTGGATAAGAGCGTCTGCTAAATGACTAAAATGTAAATGTAAATGTATTTGATCTCTCTGGTGCTTTTAATGAACAAGGCTGCAGGGGCATGCTAATCAAACTGACACAATAAATGTCTATGAAACTCAACAGGTAAAGTTGTCTATGTTCCTTTGATACTTGTTCCTTTGCATAGCAGACAGGCAGATAGTGTGTTACAGCAAGTATTGACTGCTATAGCTACACACACACACTATTAGTGAAAAGTGCAGCTGATACAGCAGTATGCTACACTCCTTCAGCACGGTCTGTGTACAGTAGCTAACATTCTCAAGTGACTTTCACCCTCTCTCATGCCTTCTTTCACAGAGCGACTACAGTTAACCCACCCGTTCTGCTCGGCTCTGTTAAGACGTCTACATCTTATTTTCTCTAACAAGCACTCGCAGCGAGAGAGCAAGCACAGACATCTTCTAAGCCTCGCCGCCTTCTCGCCCATGTCTACAAAGCTGTTGTTTTGTTGTTGCTCAGTCTGAAACCATGTCCTAGTGGTATTATTAGAGCGAAAGAGAGAGAGAGAGCAGAGGGAGGGAGGGAGGAGAGGGAGGGTTGTTGAGTTGTGTTTTGTTTCACTGCTAGTGGGTGGCATGTCAGGCTAGCTGGGAGTCTCTGGTTTGAGATCATTAGGGGGGCGAGGATATTGGCTACTCTTCTAGCTTATATGAGGGGGGGGAGACACACACACACACACACACATACGGCTCGTGTGTACAGTGAATACTGCACTACCATCTACAGTGTGTTCAGATGAACATAAAGACCCCCAACAGAGCCCATATTGCACATCTGGTGCCACTTTAGTGACCATGCCCTTGTATTGTTACCTCACAGGTGCTTGCACTAACAAAGATAATTGCATTTGGATTTGCTTGCTCTTTTGTCTTTGTACCATGCTGTGAAAAAGGGAATAGTGTTCCTGGTTGCAGTGAATAGATACTCCAGTGTTAACCTTCATTCATATTAACGTAGCTGTGGTTGTTGTAACGCTATTCTGTGGTTCTTGAAGCGTTGCGCTAACCGTATGAGTTTGCAGTGGTTGTAAATTATCCATGCTACGCTACTTAGTCAAAGGTTGATTCTGTCTGTCTGTGTGTGTGTGTGTGTGACAGGTTTCTGGCTCTGGGGTACCAGGCGCCCCTGTGATACTCCTCAGCTCTCTTAACACGGACGCGGTGTGTGAGCGCGTCAAACACATCGACGGCATGGACCCTAGCATGCTGGGCCAGTACACCGCCACCATCAAGAAGGTGAGGCCTGCTATACTTTTACATTTTAGTCATTTAGCAGACGCTCTTATCCAGAGCGACTTAGTTAGTGAGTGCATACATTTTTCACACTATACACACTGTCTCACACACACAACCCTCATATACACACACTCAGCCTTTTACACACTCATAGCCTCCTACACCCACATAGCCCCTCCTACGTTTGCTTATACAACACTTCTGTCAATAAAGTTGATTCAAAAGATTAAATATCAGTCATGTCAGGGTATCCATTCCACACAAGGGGTGTTTCTCAATATGCATACTACCGTGCTCCGAGCACGCAAATTGGAGCACAGAACAGTTGGAGTATGAGTCCAAATCAAAGTATGCGTAACGGAGAACAGAGGGCAATTCTCAGATGCATACTTTTCTAAGCATGCATTGATGCAAGCTTCAACTGAAATATTCCCATGATTGTTGACGTAATATGATGCAACCACATAAAATACAACTCAACATTTCTTGAAAACAATGCCGTCTGGTTTTGCGCTAAAGGGAGAGAAAATGAACTCCGACTTCGGACTGAAATGCTTCCCACTCACATTGCATACACTACCGGTCAAAAGTTTTAGAACACCTACTCATTCAAGGGTTTTTCTTTATTTTTTACAATTTTCTACATTGTAGAATAATAGTGAAGACATCAAAAAACTATGAAATAACACATAGAATCATGTAGTAACCAAAAAAGTGTTAAACAAATCAAAATATATTTGAGATTCACTCTTTGCCTTGATGACAGCTTTGCACACTATTGGCATTCTCTCAGCCAGATTCATGAGGTAGTCACCTGGAATGCATTTCAATTAACAGGTTAACAGGTGTGCCTTATTAAAAGTTAATTTGTGGAATTTCTTTCCTTCTTAATGGTTTTAGCCAATCAGTTGTTGTTGGGGGGTATACAGAAGATAGCCCTATTTGGTAAAATACCATGTTGCCTGAATTTTATATTGATACGTTAATAAATACATACTGTGTTCATTTTGGCATGTTTAACTGCCTAGAATATCCACTGTAGTGTGTGTAGACAGCAAGCTAACTAACAAATAATTGGTTGCTAGCTAGCTTCCCATGAAGAATTTGTAGCTAACGTTGGCCAGCTGCCTTTCATAACAACATTAGTTGTAGGTCATTTGTACAAGTAAAACTAGCTGGCTAGCTAGATTATTGGGATTCACATATAGCTAGCTGATAATTATTAAGTTACAAGCTCACATTTGCTTTATGTAGTTATCTTGTTTAGTTTGTATTGTTCAAAGGTAATGCATTAGCACGGGAGTGCGCATTGCTTCTCAAATGTTAATTTGTATGTACTCGAAAGTCCTCAGAGAACGAACTCGCAGCATGAGAGTGTGGAGCATGGTAGTATGCATATTGAGCAACAACCAAGGGTTTAATTTTTGTCTATTAAAGGTCCAATGCAGCTGTTTTTATCTCAGTATCAAATAAATTCTGGTTAACAATTACGTACCTTACTGTGATTGCTTTCAATTAAAATGGTCAAACAGAAACAAAAATAGCAATTTCTCAAGCAAGACTTTTGCTAGGACTGTCTGGGAGTGGTCTGAGTGGGGAGGGGAAAACTGAAAACTAGCTGTTATTGGCAGAGAGGTTTGGAACTTTCTTATTGGCCTATTAACTAATTTACCACCAGATGATTTCACTAGGCAGGCCAAAGCACCATCCCACCAAAACAGGCTGCAGTTTCAGGCAATCTTTTCATCAGATCTTACACTAAAAGGGCATTATCATAATTTTCACAATTTCACAGTATTATTCCAACCTCATAAGGTGGAAATATACACTACATGACCAAAAGTATGTGGACACCTGCCATTCAAACGTCTCATTCCAAAATCATGGCCATTAATATGGAGTTGGTCCCCCCTTTGCTGCTATAAAAGCCTCCACTCTTATGGGAAGGCTTTCCACTAGATGTTGGAACATTGCTGCGGGGACTTTCTTCCATTCAGCCACAAGAGCATTAGTGAGGTCGGGCACTGATGTTGGGCGATTAGGCCTGGCTGGCAGTCGGCATTCCAATTCATCCCAAATGTGTTTGATGGGGTTGAGGTCAGGGCTCTGTGCAGGCCAGTCAAGTTCTTCTACACCAATCTTGACAAACCATTTCTGTATGGACCTCGCTTTGTGCATGGGGGCATTGTCATGCTGAAACAGAAAAGGGACTTCCCCAAACTCCTGCCACAAAGTTGGAAGCACAGAATCGTCTAGAATGTAATTCTATGCTGTAGCATTAAGATTTCCCTTTACTGGAACTAAGGGGCCTAGGCCGAACCATAAAAAACTGCCCCAGACCATTATTCCTCCTCCACCAAACTTTACAGTTGGCACTATGCATTGGGGCAGGTAGCGTTCTCCTGGCATCCGCCAAACCAAGATTTGTCCGTCGGACTGCCAAATGGTGACGCGTGATTCATCACTCCAGAGAATGCGTTTCCACTGCTCCAGAGTCCAATGGCGTCGAGCTTTACACCACTCCAGCCGACACTTGGCATTGCTTATGGTGATCTTAGGCTTCTGTGCAGCTGCTCGGCCATGGAAACCCATTTCATGAAGCTCCTGACTAACAGTTATTGTGCTGACATTGCTTCCAGAGGTAGTTTGGAACTCGGTAGTGAGTGTTGTAACCGAGGACAGACAATTTTTACGCGCTTCAGCACTCGGCAGTCCCGTTCTGTGAGCTTGTGTGGCCTACCACTTCGTGGCTGAGCCGTTGTTGCTCCTAGACGTTCCCACTTCACAATAACAGCACTTACAGTTGACCGGGGCAGCTCTAGAAGGGCAGAAATTTGACGAACTGACTTGTTGGAAAGGTGGCATCCTATGACGGTGCCACATTGAAAGTCACTGAGCTCTTCAGTAAGGCCATTCTACTGGCAATGTTTGTCTATGGAGATTGTATGGCTTTGTGCTCGATTTTATACACCTTTCAGCAATGGGTGTGGCTGAAATAGCAGAATCCACAAATTTGAAGGGGTGTCCACATACTTTTGTGTATATATAGTGTATATAAAACACATGAAAATCTCATCTTTGACTGCACTGGGCCTTTTAATAATGACCTGTATCAGCTTTATATGGCCCGGGCCTCCCGAGTGGCGCAGCGGTCTAAGGCACTGCATCGCAGTGCTAGAGGCGTTACTACAGACCCGGGTTCATTCCCGGGCTGTGCCACAACCGGCCGTGGCCTTGAGTCCCATAGGACGTCGTCCGGGTAAGGGGAGGGTTTGGCTGGGGTGGCTTTACTTGGCTCATCGTGCCCTAGCGACTCCTTGTGGCGGGCCGGGTGCCTGCAGGCTGACCCCGGTCACCAGTTGAACGATGTTTCCTCTGACACATTGGTGCGGCTGGCTTCCGGGTTAAGCTGGCGGGTGTTAAGGAGCGCGGTTAGGCGGGTCATGTTTCGGAGGACTCATGACTCCACCTTCGCCTCTCCCAAGCCTGTTGGGGAGTTGCAGCAATTAGACAAGGGGGTACAAAAAAAAGGGGGTACAAAAATAATAAATAAAATAAATATATATATAATAATATAATAAAAAAATTATACTAAAAAATATAGCTTCATATGGCCCAACAAAACAGCCAAAGTTGATGTCTGCATTGAGCTTCCAGTCCATTTAGACAGGATGTCATTAATGTCTAGGCTATATATCAATTCCTCTAGACCACAGTTGGCCCACTTAACAACACTTCTAGTGAGACGTTGTCTTTATGTGAAAGTATTTATTGTTCTGTGAGGTGCAGAACTGAGAAAAGTATAGCAATGTAGAGTTCATACATGTGTACCTTTGGAATTGAGGCTTTAGACATGGCTTTAGCCCAGGACTACTGTTAAATACGAGTTTCGTTATACCATCAGAAGGGATTCCAAATGTCTCTATTTTGCCTTACTTGAGCACATGGCCCTACTTGCCCAACCTCTAAATGCGCCTACTTTAGCCTCCTTGTCCCGTCTTTTCCAACTTATACATATGGGCCTACTTTACTCAATTTATGCCTACTTATGCCCTAATTTATACAGTATGGGTTAGCTTCCCAGACACAGATTAAGCCTAATCCTTAAATAAAAAGCAAGCTTGATGGAGAATCTCCATTGATAGTGCTTTTTAGTCCAGGATTAGGCTTTTTAGTCCAGGATTAGGCTTTATATTATATTATATATATTATATTATCTGTGTCCGAACCGGCCCAATGTGCCTGTATTTGATCAACTGTGATCATGTCTCTGCCTCTCTCTCTCCATGTTAGGCCAATGTGAATGGCCGGGTGCTGTCTCAATGCAACCTGGAAGAGCTGAAAAAAGAGATGAACATGAACTTTGGCGACTGGCAACTCTTCAGAGGCATGGTAAGACAAAACCTCCACCTCCACTTTTAAATACTCAACATCCTTCTTTTATTTATTTTATGTGTACATTAATATCAGTGTCCTGATTTCTATTCACCGGATTTGTGTTTTGTGCGTTGTTTTTTTTGTCTTCTAAAAAATCAGGGCATCTTGTAATACATCTTGAGCCCTCTCTGGAGACATCGGAGGATTTTATAATCCGTATTACGAGAAAGTCTGGAGTCTGCTCCGCTCGCTCGGGGGGCTGGAATCAGGAACACATGTAGCTTGCGTTGATCAGATGTCCGTTTGTGCCTCCTTCCACAAACGAATGTTGTGTTGCCAGAACGTGGCCAGCCAGCCAGCCATCTGGTCCAAGATGGCTGAGATTTAGATGAAGGAAGGTTATTGTCAGTGGGAGCTGCAGTCAGCCAGTCTCCATGCAGTCGAGGGGTCTGACTCTGAATAGCTGCACGGTTTTACAAGAAATTGAATTTTTCCCTCTTCTGAGCACATCCCAAGCCATCTGATGTGGAGACCGGACCACTAACTGTATGCATATAGGTCCTATATAGTTTAACAGAATTCATTTGAGTGTGAACGTTGTCATCAGATGTACTCACCATCTATTGAACTAAAATACTAGTACTGACTTTGTGTTTCTAAAGTATTAAGATGATGGTTATGTATTGGCTTCCTACAGCAGCTGATGGTAGACTATATGTTAGGTAAAGAGCTGGTAGATGCAGTGTGCTGAATCTATTCCTATTGGTTGTGTGTGGTTCTATAGAGTTAGTGGTTGTATGTTGGTTTCATAGCTAGTGGTTATACTGTATATTGGCTCTGTAGCTTGTGGATATTTCCTATGTTGAGTCTATCTATACCTTGGGGTGACATGTTTGCTCCGCACGCGGCTGGCTGTATGCTTTTCTCTCTAACAGTCCCCTCTCCCCTCTCCCAGGTGATGGAGCAGCGTCACGGGGAGAGCCAGGCCCTGCAGGAGGAGTCTCGTGCGGCCAGCGAGCAGGGCAGCAGCGTGGTCAACGTGGAGACGGCCAGGCACCAGGGAGCTCCCCATGAGGTGGGCAGCTACAGCTTGAACCTCAGCTTCGAGGAGCTCAGTAACGTAGGCCTGGGTCTGGAGGAGCCCCCGAGACCCACTCAGCACTGGCCCGTGGTGAGTTGAATACACACACTCCCACTCGTATACACATACGCACATGCACGCACACACACACGTACACATATACGTACACTCATACACACACACACATTGATAAATACGGTACATACACAAACACACATTTACACATGCAGTACATTCATAGACTCATGTACTGAGCACAGATAAACACATTCACATACCCACAGAAATACAAACATGCCAAGCCTTCCAAACACCCTTAAAGAGGACATGTAAGCAGTCAAATATGCAAATACAGTTGCTAGTGAAAGTCTACCCACCCCTTGCACAGTCTTCGTATTTTGCTGCCTTAAAATAAAATAAAAAACGATACAATTCAAAAAAAAAAATAACTACAGATCTGCACAACCTACTCCACATTTTCAAAGTAGAATTATAGAAATGTTCCAAACTAAAGTAGAAAATTGTATATCATAAACTGCAGTTGAGGAGCAATGGGAAAGTAATTCTGCTTTGAAAGTTGATAAACTTGTAACCCCACTTTTGAGAAAATGTTTTGGTACACCTACTGGAGAGCTCTTCTTTGTCTACACCTATTCAGCAACGTTTACACCCTCTTAATCCTTAGCCCCACCCATCTCTTTAAGGATTCACATGTGAGGCCATGTGCTAAATAGAGTGAGTAGTGTAGTAAACAACCAAAGATTTCAAGACTAAAAGTGGTGAAAGTAGTAGCCTACAATAAGGAAAGACTACACTTTATCTAGTCATTGGCCTATATCCTAATCTGACTTTGAAAGTGTCCAGATACAAATATTTTATAATCATTAGATGATGCTTACCCAGACACTTGTCTAAATTGATGGGTCATGTGAAAGAAATGCTATAACCACCCCCCCAGCCACATCTAGCTAAGTGGATGGGTCACTATTGTCTAGACATGTACACATGTTCATGAAATACAATAGATGGCCGTAATAATAATATAATAATAATATGCCATTTAGCAGACGCTTTTATCCAAAGCGACTTACAGTGCATACATTTTTTTGTGTATGGGTGGTCCCGGGGATCGAACCCACTACCTTAACGTTACAAGCGCCGTGCTCTACCAGCTGAGCTACAGAGAACCACTAATCACCCCCAGACACACCTGGCTTGATGGGTAATTGAATAATTATCTTGCAAAGTGGAGTCTTTTGTTTTGACATATAGCTAGCTAAACAATGAACCATAATCCCAACCCATAGCTACGGTACAAACGAATTGTCATAGCTAGCCACTATGCATGAACTGCTGGAGTATGAATCTGCAGGTAGCTAAAGCTAACCAACTAGGTTCAATGTTAGCTAGCTAGCTAACAGTACACTTTAACTTGCAATGAAAATGACTTTCTGACAGAATTTGAAACGTATAATATCTGAAAATGTAGCTAGATTCTTACCTGTATACATAAGTGAACGCTTCACAGCAGTGTCTTTTCTGTTTGGTTTGTAGCTAGCTACAGCTTGTTTGGCCCATTGTTTTGTCAAATCACTCCAGTTCACACTGACCTTCTGCAGAAAAGTAGTCCATCACAACTTTTTCCCACTGATCTTTGTCGATAGCGCCTGCTAAATTCTGGGCAACAATGTTGTTGAGAGCAGTAGAAACACTTTTGCAGATATCCATTGCTAACATTATACTGTATATCCATTGTTTTTGTCAAAATTGCTCAATCTCAGTAACTTTGACTGGGAACCATTGATGGACAGCAATATTCAAACATTTTCTCTGATTTTCAAGCAAATTTAAGTCAGGACTGAGACTGGACCACTTAGGAACACTCAACACTTCTTGGAAAGCCATTCTGGTGTGTCTTTGGCATTACAATGTGTGTAATTGTGTAAGTAAAACTCTATCCCAGGCTTAGGTTTTAGAAGACTGTGGCGGGTTTCCTGTAACTTTTTACCTGGGCTTTGCTCTTTTCATATTTCTTTTGATCCTGGCATACTCACCAGTCCCTGCCAGTGACAAGCATACCCATAACATAATGCTGTCACCACAATACTTGAAAAACAGAGGGTTTCACTATGTGTTGGATTGGATTTGACCCCAACCTATAGTTTTTAATTTAGGCCCAAAACTTAATTTCTTTGCTGTGTTGTCTTGCAGTATTATTAAACGGCATTGTTGCAAACCGAATGGATGATTTGAAGTAGATTCTTATAATACAGGTTTCCTTCTTTTTACTTTGTCAAATAGGCCGGTAATGAGGAGTGAATGTAATGTTGTTGATCCCTTTGTATATTCTAGTATTGTGGTGGCAGCATCATGTTATGGGTATACTCTTGTCACCGCAAGGGATTGGGGAGTTTGTCAGGATCAAAATAAATATTAAAGGAGCAAAGGTAAAAAGTTAGAGGAAAACCCACCTTGGTCTTCTGAAAACCTTACCCTGGGATAGAGTTTTTAATTTTTTTGCAGGACGATTGCACACATTTTAATGCCTAAGACACCAGAATGACTTTTCAAGAGGTGTTCAGTGTTCCTGAATGGCCCAGTCTCAGTTCTGACTTAAATCTATTTGAAAATCAGAGACAAGGTTTGAATATTGCTGTCCATTAATGATTCCTAACCAAATGTACTGTGCTTGAGCAATTTTGACAAAATCAATGGATTATGTTGCGCTAAGAGTTGTGCAAGGTTGGTAGAATTGTATAAAAAAATTATTAACAGTTGTAATGACTACCAAAGGTGCTTCCACCAAGTATTGATTTGAGGTGTGACGACATACAGTACCAGTCAAATGTTTGGACACACCTACTCATTCAAGGGTTTTTCTTTATTTTGACTATTTGACTATCAAAACTATGAAATAACACATATGGAATCATGTAGTAACCAAAAAAGTGTTAAACAAATCAAAATATATTTAATATTTGAGATTCTTCAAATAGCCACCCTTTGCCTTGATGACAGCTTTGCACACTCTTGGCATTCTCTCAACCAGCTTCACCTGGAATGCTTTTCCAACAGTCTTGAAGGAGTTCCCATATACACTACCGTTCAAGAGTTTGGGGTCACTTAGAAATGTCCTTGTTTTCGAAAAGAAAAGCAATTTTTTGGTCCATTAAAATAACATCATTGGTTTGTAGCTAGCTACAGCTTGTTTGGCCCATTGTAACAGTGAAGAGGCGACTCCGGGATGCTGACCTTCTAGGCAGAATTGCAAAGAAAAAGCCATACTTCAGACTGCCCATCTTAATATTTTATTTTTATTGGCCAGTCTGAGATATGGCTTTTTCTTTGCAACGATGCCTAGAAGGTCAGCATCCCGGAGTCGCCTCTTCACTGTTGACGTTGAGACTGGTGTTTTGCGGGTACTATTTAATGAAGCTGCTAGTTGAGGACCTGTGAGGCGTCTGTTTCTCAAACTAGACACTCTAATGTATTTGTCCTCATGCTCAGTTGTGCACCAGGGCCTCCCACTCCTCTTTCTGTTCTGGTTAGAGCCAGTTTGTGCTGTTCTGTGAAGGGAGTAGTACACAGCGTTGTACGAGATCTTCAGTTTCTTGGCAATTTCTCGCATGGAATAGCCTTCATTTCTCAGAACAAGAATAGACTGACGAGTTTCAGAGGAAAGTTCTTTGTTTCTGGCCATTTTGATTCTGTAATCGAACCCACAATTGCTGATGCTCCAGATACTCAACTTGTCTCAAGAAGGCCAGTTTTATTGCTTCTTTAATCAGCACAAAAGTTTTCAGCTGTGCTAACATGATTGCAAAAGTATTTTCTAATGATCAATTAGCCTTGATAATGATAAACTTGGATTAGCAAACGCAACGTGCCATTGGAATACAGGACTGATGGTTGCTGATAATGGGCCTCTGTAAGCCTATGTAGATATTCCATTAAAAATCAGCTGTTTCCAGCTACAATAGCCATTTACAACATTAACAATGTCTACACTGTATTTCTGATCCATTTGATGTTATTTTAATGGACAAAAAAATTGCTTTTCTTTCGAAAACAAGGCCATTTCTAAGTGACCCCAAACTTTTGAACGGTAGTGTATGCTGAGCACTTGTTGGCTGCTTTTCATTCACTCTGCTGTCCGAGTCATCCCAAACCATCTCAATTGGGTTGAGGTCGGGGGATTGTGGAGGCCAGGTCATCTGATGCAGCACTCCATCACTCTCCTTCTTGGTCAAATAGCCCTTACACAGCCTGGAGGCATTCCAAAAATCTCAAATTTGGACTCCAGACCAAAGTACACATTTCCACCGGTCTAATGTCAATTGCTCGTGTTTCTTGGACCAAGCAGGTCTCTTCTTATTATTTGTGTCCTTTTAGTAGTGGTTTCTTTGCAGCAATTCGACCATGAAGGCCTGATTCACACAGTTCCCTCTGAACAGTTGATGTTGAGATGTGTCTGTGACTTGAACTCTGTGAAGCATTTATTTGGGCTGCAATTTCTGAGGCTGGTAACTCTAATGAACTTATCCTCTGCAGCAGAGGTAACTCAGAGTCTTCCATTCCTGTGGCGGTCCTCATGAGAGCCAGTTTCATCAGAGCGCTTGATGGTTTTTGCGACTGCACTTGAAGAAACTTTTAAAGTTCTTGAAATGTTCCGTATTGACTGACCTTCATGTCTTAAAGTAATGATGGACTGTCGTTTCACTTTGCTTATTTGAGCTGTTCTTGTGTAAGGGCTATATGACCAAGAAGGAGAGTGATGGAGTGCTGCATCAGGTGACCTGGCCTCCACAATCACCCGACCTCAACCCAATTGAGATGGTTTGGAATGAGTTGGACCGCAGAGTGAAGGAAAAGCAGCCAACAAGTGCTCAGCATATGTGGGAACTCCTTCAAGACTGTTGGAAAAGCATTTTTTGAAAATGTTGAGCAGGTTGTGTAGATCTGTATGGAAAATATCCAGTTTAATCCCTTTTTAGATAAACATTTAAGGCAGCAAGATGTGAAGACTGTGCAATGGGTGTGTAGACTTTCACTAGGCACTGTATACACTTACACAAGCAGTCATTGAACTCATCAGAGCTAAATTAGCATGTGGTTTTGGGTGAGATGATGGCAGTTTTGACCTCCCCTGGTTGAGGACGTTGACGTGGCTGATCACACATACACAGACTCACACCACCAAAGGGCAAGGCAGGGTGTTAGAAAAGCTGTTATTTTTGCCCTCTCTGCTCTCAACTGCCAACATGCTAACATATACGCAAACATAAACTTCTCTAGCATGGCTGTCAGTTTTTTATTGTCATTACTAGTTATTTGGTGGCTTGCAGTGCTGTTGTTTGCCTGTAAATAAAGCATTGTAAAGTCAAACAGCACCACCATGACCACAAACCTCATGAGATTGTGCTTTCTCACCCCTTTACCCAAACCAATAACGTCCATGGCGCATCCCGTTCCCCCCTCAACCATAACAAAAACCTTTATACTGCACGTTACCCTCTCCTTCCCACCCCCAGGCGGCCACCCACCGCACCCCCAGCATGTCCAGCCTCAACTCCCAGGAGTCATCCAACGACATCTGCAAGCTGACGGACAAGCAGCAGGCAGAGTATCGCGACGCCTACCGCGAGTACATCACCCAGATGACCCAGCTGGACGTGGCCGGAAGCGGGGGAGAGAAGCCCGTCCAGCCCCACCCGGGCCAGTTCCTCCAGAGCCGAGAGGTCAGAGACCCAGAGGAAAAGGCCAAAGACGGGACCGAGCAGGAGGGCCGCAAGCCCTCTTTCCCCACCAAGAGAGGGGCTAAAGCTATGGATGCGGTCGATACAGATGCCCCCCTGGACCCCATCAGCGAAGAGGACGAGAAGCTGTATTCCAGCGCCTCCAAAGCAGGGGGCTCCAAGGTGAAGGGAGCAGGGCCTCGATACCACAATGTCCCCAGTGATGAGGAGTCAGGGACGGAGGAATCAGACAACACCCCTCTGCTCCAGGAAGAAGGGAAGGAGGGGGGCGCCCAAGCGACATCCGACATAGCCCTGGACAAGAAGGACTCGTCCGACTCGGGGTTGAGGTCTGGCGAGAGCTCCTCGGACCACTCCCTAGTGGAAGCCGAAGAGGTTAATAAACCCAACCTGATAGAGCTGGAGCTAGAAGGTCTGGTAAAGGAGAGGGGCCTGCTGCCCAGCAGTCTGAGTGGCCTCCACGATTCCACCATCGCCCGCATGTCCATCTGCTCCGAGGCTCCGTCCGAGGGCAGCCTGATGGCCTCCAGCCCCGACGAAACCTGGTTCCCCGCCAGCTTGTCCATGAGCAACCTCAACCGCGCCTCCAGCACCACCACGCTCAACAACAACAGTAGCAACAACGCTGCCACCACCAACACCAGCCAAGACAACCAAGACACAGAGAGCTCCACCCCACGCTCCAGCACTGACTCCACCACTGGGCCTGTCCATAACCAGAACCTGCGTGGGATCATCCTCAAGAGGGCACTGAGCACCGGGGAGGCCCTTGAGGGCCACACAGGGGCCCCTGATGCCATTATCCTGGAGGACGAGAGAGAGAGTGTCCTGTGAGGGGCCCAGGCCTTTTTTGAGGTCCCTTAGACGTTGCTTGATGTTTGATGTTGTGATGTGCTACAAAAAAATAAAGGCCTATTCATCTGTAATTTAGTTTTTAAAAGACTGAAGGTTGTTACACAATTTGAGAGAAAATGTTACAGCATTCACCCAGAGTTGATATGCAGATCAGTAAGCATCGATTAAAACGAAGGGGATCACATTTTTGCCAATCATAAAAATATTAAATAAATTGGGTTGAAGAAATGAATGTCCTGGCTTGTAGACAAACCAAAAATACATCAAGAACTCAGGATACATTTTGTGAAATAATTTGAAAGTTCATGACGTCATACTAATATGGAATCAAAGTCCAATTGAAATGGCCCTGTAGTTCAATCAGGTGTTGTGCTGTCATGTTCACGTTTGCTGTTGGAAAATGGTAGTGAGTTGTGATGTGATTGTTTGTGTGTCCGTATGAATGTTGTGTTTTGGTGTAGTGATGGTGACAGTACAGTAGTGGTGTATGTTGGTGCAATTTTGTATACTGTACTTTGTTATAGGTTACTGAAAAATCTTAATTGGCTTTGTGCTTAACTAGAATTGAGGAAAACTTAGTTATCAAGTAGGCTACCAGTGAAAATGTGCCATGTTCAAACATGAGTTATTTGGTGTAGTATTGCTGTGAATTTGTATTGTGACACCTTTTTTCCATATTTGTGATGGAAAGGTCTATTTGCCCAAGAATCTGTTTTGTGCTGTAATTAAAGATTTAAAATCTATGTGAACAGTGTGGTAAACCTCCTGGACTTTCTGTGATAGGAAAAAGTATGTTCCATGCACTACTGATATGTCTCTGAGGATCTTAGTCTTTTTCAGAGTGCAATGTGAAGCCATGTTTTTGTGAAACAATAAACATCTTGGCTGTCAGAAGCATTTTTAACTTCCTGTATAAAATATAACAGTTCATAACATGCTTCCCATCCCTTGAACTCTACTTTTCCTATGAGCTCAAGTTGACTCGTTTGTTGTTCATTATTTAATTAACACAATTTCCCATACTCCCACATAGCAGGGTTTCCCAAAGTCGGGTCCTGCCCACCCCCCGTTTCGGTTTTTGCCCTAGCAGTACACCGCATTTTAAATCGGGGGGCAGGACCGACATTGGGAAACCCTGCCATATAGAAAGGGTTAAGACATAATTGCATTAGCTGGAGTCAGCTGGACTTTATTTTCACCAGTAGGTGGCAGATTCTCCATACAAACCCGCATTAGGCCAAAGAAGACAATGTCCTAGCCAGCATCACTGAACCATGGGCATGAACTTCCACTTGTGGGAAAAGCTGATTTGAAGGCCAAGTTGTCATAATATACATATGAAGTATAATTCATATGCATAATACCGTAGCCAATCTATTTAATCCTATTCGAAGCCCTTCCCTTCGTATGTTGGGCACACTTAAGAGTTTACTCCTCTGTGTAAAGGAACTTGAGCTTTCCAGTTTGTGGGGAAATGGTGAACCTGTGCTTTGTCATTCTACCTGTAAAAGTGGAATAATGTGCTGCTTTAAAAGCAATAGTTTAGGCTTGAGCATAGAGCAGTGTCCAGGTAGTTTGCCTTATGGTGTCATCGCACGTTCAGACAAAAACGAATGCGTAGTCTAATCATTATCATATTGTCATAACCCAGACATCCTGAGATTCATGAAATGTAGCCCTATGGGTGTGTTTTTCTACAAAAATAGTATGATCAGCACTGGCAGGCCATTTAAAAATGACAATTAGTGGTGAAGTGTTTATTTTAGAAGTTAACAGCTTTGTGAGTAGCAGATTAATGCAGAATCATATTGTCAATAGAAGATGTTCTGTGATTGAAAATGGAGAACAGCTTTTAATACATTTGCACTAGCTTTTATGAACAGGTGAGACAATCGCATTATGCCCAGTGTCCTATATGCGTACACCCTGGGGGTTTACCCCATCCTTGCGTGTTTGAGGTAGAATTAGGTCTCAATTCCTGAACACTGTCAAGATGAGGAAGACAGAGCGTTGTGTGAATGAGCAATGTTTCACTGTAAATGACGCACTTAGTCAATGGTATAGCTTGTCCATTGCGCACCTAAGAAATGACACTCAGGAATTCACCATTCTTTACATTTAATCATTAAGTTGACACAACTGTCATGAAAGATTGACATTCCCACTACATTGACTTCATTACCACTGCATGGGCTGGTTAACGCACAGGAATTGAAACTCATTTTGGGATTGTAGATGATCACAACAACCTGGCATTGCATAACCATTTTCAGCCAGAACATTGTCAGCCTTTACCTTTTGCAACTCAAATCTCAAGAATGTATGTCTATAGGCTACAAGTTTCCATACAGCAGGGAGACATGCTCAAATAATGCATTTGATTTGTTTATTTTTTGTATAAAAAGGTACAATTTACATTATTACTTTTATAAAAAGTTTCAGCATATTTAAGTACAGCATTACACTTTTGCAGAAATGTGCAATTCCTGCAACTATACAAGATAAAACTCCGATAGAGTGCACAAGGTTTCACGCGTTCTTTTGTTTTTTAAGTTTTTTTTTAACAACGTCCAGTCCTTCATGTGCGAAGAAGAGTAACAATTCTGACAAGACAGACTAAACTATATACAGTAACTAACCAAGTTGTCTTCTATTCACTCCAACTCCGGAGAAAAAGCGAAGACTTCAAGGGGGATAAGAGGAAATCCTTGTGACACTCTTATTTGTTTTTCTCCCTGTGTCGGGAGTATAGCGCGACTTCCATTTCAAGAAAGGACCAAAACAGGTCTTAAGTTAAATAATATGAGTGTCTGAACTGAAAACACATCACATAGATTGTCCTTTATAAGCAAAGTCTCTTGATTCAATTAAAGAAGAAAATCCAGAACCCGAGGACAAAAATTTAGGGAAAAAAGTCCGGTTCCCAGGTCCTGTGTGTTTTGTGTCTTAACCAAACACCTGCAAAAGATTGAGAAAGAGGCGAGTTTAGAAACTGCAAACAGGGCAGAGATCCGGACAGACTGGCGCCAGGGAGGAAGCCGCAGTTTTAAAATTTAACCAAACACTCGAATACTGAGCAAACCCTGGGCTCCAGATGTACACTCTAACTCAGCATAGGGCACTTTCTCACTCAACTTCAGCCTACTATCTCGGAGAGAATCAGCCGAAAATGCAGTTCTGCTGGGCCTCTTCTTGCACCAATTATGTGCAGACATCTAATAGTAATCCAGACAACCATTTATTTTATATTACAGATGAGCGTAGGTGCGTTATAACGTAATAACAAAGAATTTGCCTACACGCTATAGCAAAAATGTTTGCAATGCATTCCGTTCAAATATTGAACCAGTTAACAATGAGATAATGATTAGCCTACTGTCAGAAATATGCACCGACTTGTATTTGTTGTATTCTGCCACAACAGGCTGTAGGCTAATAGGCAAGTAAACCCCAGACATAATACTACAGACAGGGGATATAACATAGCGTACTTACCGCTTTAACGATGAAGATTCCTGCTGTCATCTGTTATCAGCTCTGATGGGAACTCCGGAGACTGAAAAACAAACATATGTTCATTAGCACCGCTGCAGTCAAATACGTGGAATTATTGAGATTACACATAAAAATGCCTCCCCTCGCAATGCTGATAATGGATAACATGCCTTTTGTAACCAAATGGTGTAATTTCACAATAGACCACAATTGCGCATTTAAAACGCACTAAAAATGCGCACGCCAATAGGTTAAATAGACCCAACCAAATGTATGGTCTTTGTTTATATTCATATTCTTCTGATATTTCAGACAATATCCTTACCTGTAATGACAAGATGCTGATATCTGTATTTAGAGTTGTCAGGGGAGTCCTGGATGTCGCTTGCCCCGGTCGCGGGTGATGGAGGCTTGTTATTGCGACATTGGAGTCAAGTGCGATCTGCAGGTCCAGAATATAGTCGATGACATGCTGCAGGATTTCCATCTTGCTCACGTTCTTGTTTTGAGGGATGCTGGGCACGAGCTCCTTCAGCTTAGAGTAGCAGTCGTTCATGTTGTAAAGCAGGCTTAATGGATCATCCACGGGAGTCTTGCTCCGAGAGATTCCCAGACTATGTTCAGACAGATTCGCGCTGTTTTTCCGGAAAGATCTTACTGGGCTTATTGCTTTCATATTGAATCTTCGAGCGAGACGTTCAGTGCTTTCGTTGAGAGGTTGGTTTTAGTATTCTTTCTGTTCCTTCGTAGACGGATCGGTAAGCGAACGGACTAGATTTACAAGCTGTCATTGTCGCTTATATAGCCAGCAGGCTGGGTTTGCAACGCACGGGTTTTGTTTGTGCTGATTGGATGAGTAGTTTACGTCAATCACCCCCCCCCCTCGTGCCCTACCATTGGTTAAGACTGCCTCACAGTCAGGCCCCTTCTTTTCCTTCCGTGTTCTCAGCAAGTGAAAACGCATGTTGAAGGTGGCACCGTGAGAGCCCTTCAGCTTTGGTGGGCAATTTGGAAAATTGAGCCCTTACCTGTTTCTGATTATTCGTAATTTGGCATCAGGAGCTTGTGAAGCTCTAGCGTGCATTTTCCTGATGACTTTAATTGAATGTAAAAGAAAGGGTGGAATATTGACAAAGCTCTTCTGAAGGAGTTAACGTAAGAATACTAAAATACAACTTCTTATAATGATTTGTATCTATGCGTAAAATGCGCAATAATGCATCCAGATTTATAAAGGTGAAGGGGCTGATAGGCTTTAATTGTCACAATATCTTGGTTTATAGTCAAGATTAGAAGAGCTCGCTGTCTCTCTAACACGCATTCCTTCACTGTCAACATAGCACTATGTCCTTGTGATTAATTTGATCATTATCTCTTATTTGAAATGATGGATAGCCTATACGAATATTATATTTCTAAAGATTATGAAAAACAACAATGGGAATTATGATTGTAGAAATTGTCAATTAAAAATCTCAGGGCATGACATCAGATGTTGAATGAGTACATGGTCCATGCATGTATAAGGTGGTGATAACAGAAATGTGAACTTTGAATGGGTCATTAAACCGGTAGGCTAAACCGGACCCCGGACCTAGCCTTTATGGCATGCTTGCGGACACACTGGATCAGTAGGGAAAGATGGATTCTGCATAATAGGGAATATTTGAAATAAGACGAGGGTGTATGATTGTGCACATTATTGTGAGACATATGTGATCACTGGCCAGAGAGAGTGACTGTCACAGTGTGTATAGGGCCACTTGGATGACGTCTGGATTGACACTGTGCTTAAGGTCCTCAATAATACCTAGAAAACATTTCGTCAGGAAGGCCATTCTATGACCTCCATGAATGGTAATAATGTAAAACACTGATTGAACAACAGATCCTTTGGTTGCAAACATGTTAGACTTCAGTAGCATTCTTCTGTATAAATGAGGCTACATGGGGCTGCATTCTTCAACTGGTGCCGGGCACAGGGCTCCAAAGCTCGCGGAGTGATGCAGCACAAACTAATTGCACCGGGGCTGTTGTGGGCTGCAGCTGGTGGTCGTTTTGATTTGTGTATTAAAATGCATAGTTTACTTAAGTCCATACATTTTTTACAAACACATTAGGGGTCATAGTGACAACGTCTATAATGGATGAGAATGTGTTTCTTCTCCTTGTGTACAGCTGCTAAAAATATAATTTAGAAAATTATCATTTAGTTTTTGGATATAATATTCCTAATATGCAAAATATTGTAAAAACGACCCAAAATGAGATTTGAGAGAAAAGTGCTTTATAACCACCAATATGCCCATATAATCTTGCAGAGAATGCATTTGAACACCAAATGCAGTCCTAGCAAGTCCTGCGCAATTGATGATGATGTTTGGAGAGTAGTCTGTCCTATGCGTACAAGACTGAGCTGTGCAATAACAAATCTTATACAAAAAATTTATATAACCTTCCCCCCACCACCAACTATTTCTGAAAGAGATATTGCCAACACTTGGATAAAAAGAGGCTATTAAATCTTTGGGCAGCAATGTACGCACATTATACAGTTTTGCTTTTGCAGCCACGAGACAACTTCCACTATTTAACAAGCCTTTATGCATTTTTATGCGACGAGATGTGGAATTCTTGCACTGAAGTTCAAGTTTTATTGTCATATGCACACGTACAGTGAAAAACTTAACTTGCCATCTCTACCCAACAGTGCAGTACTCAGTCATGTCCACATCTGGTGCAATCGGATTTGTCATTTTTCTTTCCTCTTCTTTTCGTTCTCACAGCTGTGTACATTTCACATGACACCCTGACTGATCCATGACAGGTGATGAATTGGCACCAAGCGAGCGGCAATCGGCCTACGGAACAGCGCCGCGAGCTCATGCTCTCGCAGAGTAGACTCTCTGGCGCCAGCTCCGTGACGTCACCCATTCACTGCAGCCCTCCAGCCAGTCCTCACCGCGCCGCTCAGGCGGCTGCTATGGCGACCGGGGCTGTAGTCAGCACGAGGTCTCAGCTGATCAATGGGACCAAACCGTGAGAGATCGGAGTTTGATTCGTCACCTTGGTCCTCCAGTGCTCCGGGGCCCGCACACCTGCATCGATTAACATTTCTTAAATTACATTGGAGTTGGGAAAGTGTCTCCCATCTTCGGTTTGTGAAAAGAACAAGACAAGAAAAGGACTGGCTGCCAGCATAACCAAGTGAGGAGTTTGGACACATCTGTCCCATTAAACCATAGAGGCCAAGTTTTAGTTTTCAAAGCATTCTGAGGTTGATAAAAACGATATAAATACATATATAAATTCAATTCAAAATAGTTGCAAAAACGGTTTCCTGTTTATTTCAAAATAAGTAGCCTGGACTACTTTGAAGTCATTCTAACCTAGTATTGATTTTCTCAGTGCATTGTCAATAGCCTACCCAAATAGAGATATTTTGAGGTAGTTTTTACTCTTGAAACTTGATATCAACATAACTCAAAACTATATGTTTACTTCCTCAATCATATGACAATTGCCACCCTCTCAGGGGAACTGAACTAGAAAGACATTCTTAAAAAATGAAAGCTTCAACCACTCCCCTTTTTCCGGTCACAATACTATGTAGTTTAAGTTGAAAAGATAAGTTTCAGAAAACCTGTGGTCCTGTGCAGCTCAATTGGTAGAGCATGGCGCTTGTAACGCCAGGGTAGTGGGTTCGATCCCCGGTACCATCCATACGTAAAAATGTATGCACACATGACTGTAAGTCGCTTTGGATAAAAGCGTCTGCTAAATGGCATATTATATTGCCATTGCAGCTTCACGTCCCTGACTGTCAACCATGTGCAACAAAGTGAGCGCTATTTGACTCTCCCTAGAAGTGTTATTTTATTATATGAATAGTGTGCGGACATAGAGTCCAATAGTTGTTTTAGATTATGTTTAGTCTATCTACTATTGATTAAATAAGTGTTATTCCCATCGCAATAATTGATTTTTGCGTTAAGTTGTAAAAGAAAATGGATAGCCTCCGGTTTAAGTAAACTGTCAGCCTATTTAAAATAGTAAAACAAAAGTTTATAGCAGTGCTAATAAAATAGGAATACATTGGTTATTAGAGCCTATTTAGTTTGAAGAAAAACTTGCAGGCAAATCTTACTCTAAACGCGTTTCAGAAAACAAGTAAGATAAATCTTAACATTAGCCTATAAAGTTCAATCTATATCTCGTTTTTATCTAACACACTACCTTTTTGTCAAAAACCTATAATTCATCCGTTCTATTATCCGATTATGGGAAGAATTGAGCCTATGCAAAATTGTTTCTCAGCTTCGGTTTGAGCGAGTTCTGCATTCCTTTCGCTTTTCTGAAGAAGAGCATCCAGTCCAAGGGCACCGGTTGGCAGCTAAGTTTACATTTCTGTCCACTCTGTATTCGGTATGTAAGCATAGTGCTTTGTTGTCGATTGAGAGGGTACCACGCGCCTGTCGCGTGCAGTAGTGTAGCCTACATAAAACAGTGGCACACGACTCTTGTAGCAACATCGACAGCAGGGGCGGGTCTTTCTGTTTTCCTATTGTTAGTCTTGAAAGAATAGGGTGTCACCGGAAGTCAGTTTGATACATTGTTACAACGTGGTGCATAACTCAGAAATTCAGATAACTGGGCTGTTTTGCTAATGGCTAGAACATCCATTCGGGACATAATAAACCACATGAAAAGGTGAGGAAAATGTATATTATACTCTGAGTGTACAAAATATGACCAGGTGAATCCAAGTGAAAGCTATGAATCCTATTGATGTCAGTTGTTTAGTCCCCTTCAATCAGTGTAGATGAAGGGGAGGAGACAGGTTAAATAAGGATTTTTAAGCCTTGAGACAATTGAGATATGGATTGTGTATGTGTGCCATTCGGAGGGTGAATGAGCCAGACAAAATATCTAAGTGCCTTTGAACGGGTGTGGTAGTAGCTGCCAGGCGCACCGGTTTGTGTCAAGAACTGCAATGCTGCTGGGTTTTTCACGCTCAACAGTTTCCCATGTCTATCAAGAATAGTCCACCACCCAAAGGACATCCAGCCAACTTGACTCAATATTAGCAAGGTGTGCTTAATGTTTTTTACGTTCAGTGTAAATATATATATATATATTATAAATATATTTGACAATATGAAAGTTCATTTCCCATCCAAAAACACAATACACTGAACAAAAATATAAACGCAACATGTAAAGTGTTGGTCCCTTTTTTTCATGAGCTGAAATAAAAAATCACACAAATTTTCCATACACACAAAAAGCTTATTTCTCTCAAATGTTGTGCACAAATTAGTTTACATCCCTGTTAGTGGGCATTTCTCCTTTGCCAAGATAATCCATCCACCTGAAAGGTGTGGCATATCAAGAAGATGATTGAACAGCATGATCATTACACAGGTGCACCTTGTGCTGGGGACAATAAAAGGCCACTCTAAAATATGCAGTTTTGTCACACATCACAATGCCACAGATGTCTCAAGTTTTGAGGGAGCGTGCAGTTGGCATGCTGACTGCAGGAATGTCCACCATGACTGTTGCCAAATAATTTAATGTTAATTTCTCTACCATAATTTGGCAGTACGTCCAACCGGCCTCACAACCGCAGACCACGTGTATGGCATCGTGTGGGTCAGAGGTTTGCGGAAGTCAATGTTGTGAACAGAGTGCCCCATGGGGGCGGTGGTGTTATGTTATGGGCAGGCATAAAGCTACGGACAATGAACACAATTGCATTATATTGATGGAAATTTGAAAGCACAGAGATACACAACATGGCCATAAGTATGCTTGTCGAACATCTCATTCCAAAATCATGGGCATAAATATGGAGTTGTTCCCCCCTTTGCTGCTATAACAGCCTCCACTCTTCTGGGAAAGCTTTCCACTAGATGTTGGAACATTGCTGCGGGGACTTGCTTCCATCCAGCCACAAGAGCATTAGTGAGGTCTGGCACTGACTTTGGGCGATTAGGCCTGGCTCGCAGTCGGTGTTCCAATTCATCCCAAAGGTGTTTGATGGGGTTTAGGCCAGTCAAGTTCTTCCACACACGATCTCCACAAACCATTTCTGTATAGACCTCGCTTTGTGCACAAGGGCATTATAATGCTGAAACAGGAAAAGGCCTTCCCCAAACTGTTACCACAAAGTTGGAAACACAGAATCATCTAGAATGTCATTGTATGCTGTAGCATTAAGATTTCCCTTCACTGGAACTAAGGGGCCTAGCCCCAACCATGAAAAACAGCCCCAGACCATTATTCCTCCTCCACCAAACTTGACAGTTGGCACTATGCATTGGGGCAGGTAGCGTTCTCCTGGCATCCACCAAACCCAGATTCGTCCGTCGGACTGCCAGATGGACGAATCTGGGTTTGGTGGATGCCAGGAGAACGCTACCTGCCCCAATGCGTGATTAATCACTCAAGAGAACGTGTTTCCACTGCTCCACCACTCCAGCCGACGCTTGGCATTGCTTATGGTAATCTTAGGCTTATGTGCGGCTGCTCGGCCATGGTAACCAATTTCATGAAGCTCCCGCCGAACAGTTCTTGTGCTGACGTTGCTTCCAGAGGCATTTTGGAACTCGGTAGTGAGGGTTGCAACCGAGGACAGACTATTTATACACGCTACGCGCTTCAGCACTCGGCGGTCCCGTTCTGTGAGCTTGAGTGGCCTACCACTTTGCGGCTGAGACGTTGTTGCTCCTAGACATTTCCAATTAACAATAACAGCACTTACAGTTGACCGGGACAGCTCTAGCAGGGCAGACATTTTACGAACTAACTTGTTGCAAAGGTGGCACCCTATGACGGTGCCACGTTGAAAGTCACAGACCTCTTCAGTATGGGCCATTCTACTGCTAATGTTTGTCTATGGATATTGTATGGCTGTGTGCTCGATTTGATACACCTGTCAACAACAGGTGTGGCTGAAATAGCCGAATCCACTAAGGGGTGTCCACATACCATTGTCGTGCCATTCATCCGCCGCCATCACCTCATGTTTCAGCATGATAATGCACGGCCCCATGTTGCAAGGATCTGTACACAATTCCTGGAAGCTGAAAATGTCCCAGTTCTTCCAGCATACTCACCAGACATGTCACCCATTGAGCATGTTTGGGATGCTCTGGATCGACATGTACGACAGCGTGTTCCAGTTCCCTGCCAATATCCAGCAACTTCGCACAGCCATTGAAGAGGAGTGGGACAACATTCCACAGGCCACAATCAACAACCTGATCAACTCTATACGAAGAAGATGTCACGCAGCATGAGGCAAATGGCGGTCACACCAGATACTGACTGGTTTTCTGAACCACGGTCCAATTTTTTGTTTTTATGTATCTGTGGGATCAGATGTGTATTTGTATTCCCAGTCATGTGATATCCATAGATTAGGGCCTAATGAATTTATTTCAGTTGACTGATTTCCTTATATGAACTGTAATTCAGTAAAATCTTAGAAATTGTTGCATGTTGTGTTTATATTTGTATTCAGTATATGTAAAATGTATAGTATGATAGAATAATGATTAGACTATAGACTGAGAACTCAAGTGTTTGGGCTGTCACCCTACTACAGTGACTGAGACCTGAACAGGTTGCTCCAATCAGACAGACAAAAGCTCCCTGGTTTGGAACAGAGAGCTGTCCCTTACCAAATCCCTGTCTCCTCTCACTAGCCATCCCAGCTGGGCTTGCTCTTTCTCTGTCTGATCACCCAATTGGGGCTCCATTGACACAGTGCCTTCAGAAAGTATTCACACCCCTTGACTTTTCCCCAAAAATTGTGTTAAAGCCTGAATTAAACATGAATTAAATAGAGATTTTTTCTCACTGGCCTACTACACACAATACTTCATAAAATCTGAAACATTTTCAGTCAATAACTGTTCAAACCTTTTGTTATGGCAAGCCTAAATAAGTTCAGGATTAAAAATTAGCCTACAAGTCACATAAGTTGTATGGACTCACTCTGTGTGCAATAATCGTTTTTAACATGATTCTTGAATGACTACCTCATCTATGTATCCCACACATGCAATTTTCTGCAAGGTCCCTCAGTTGAGCTGTGAATTTCAAACACAGATTCAACCACAAATGCCTAGCAAAGAAGGGCACCTATTGGTAGATGGGTAAAAAACAGACATTGACTTTGAGCATGATGAAGTTATTAATTACACTTTAGATGGTGTATAAATACACCCAGTCACTACAAAAATACAGGCGTCCTTCCTAACTCAGTTGCCGGAGAGGAAGAGAACCGCTCAGGGATTTCACCATGAGACCAATGGTGACTTTAAAATGGTTACAGTTTAATGGCTGTGATAGGAGGAAACTGAGGATGGAGCAACAAGATTGTAGTTACGCCACAATACTAACCTAATTGACAGAGTGAAAAGAAGGAAGCCTGTACAGAATACAAATATTCCAAAACATGCATCCTATTTGCAATATGGCACTAATTAACTTTATGTCCTGAAAGAAAGCGTAATGTTTGGGGCATTTTGTCATTATGGGGTATTGATGGGTGAGATTGTTTTTTTTATTTAATCAATTTTGAATTCAGGCTGTAACAACAAAATGTGTAATAAGCCAAGCAGTATGAATACTTTCTGAAGGCACTGTACAGTATGTGAGAGGCTGCAGCAGGCAGCAGGATGCTCGGGGGAGATGTGGACAGATTGGAGGGGAGACAAAGGCCCAGTAGCTCCCTGAGACGTAGCCAGAAAGCCCAGGCTGGAGAGGTCCACTCCAACCTGCCTCCTAGAGTCCCCTGTAACCCCGCCTCCTCACCCCGCCTCCTCACCCCGCTCGCCTGGCACACAGCTGGCACTTCTGGGGGATGAAAAGGGGTAGAGTGCTCCTCTCTTTTTTCATCCCCTGTCCTTTGATTGAAAGGTTAATCTGTAGCCAAGGCAACAGTCTGATCCATAGTGATAATGGTGGCATTGAGGCTACAGGGGTGCTTTGTTGTTAAAGGCCTATAGGAATTTATTTCCCGTATGCATCGGTGTGACAGGTGGTTTGGTTTTATTTGTGATTCAAATAATTTTGTATTAGTCTTGTGTGCCATGCTATTCTATGTAAAGTTATGTCAGACACAATGCTGTCATGACATATGATGTTGGTGTCATTTAAATCCCATACTGTCCCAAGGTCCTCTCTACACCAAGGGGGAATTGAGAGTTGTGCATGAGACCTGAAACTGACTTGTGATACCACCTCAGCCTGCAACTTCTTGGATCCTGCAGTAACTGTCTGTCCGCCTGAGTTTTAACTGTACACTCCAGACCCAGTGTCCGCTTCCCTAACCCCTATCTCACGCCTTCACCGGGGCTCACTTCCTGTTAGATGTCACCCACAGCCATGTCATTCTTACTCAATCGTCCACTATTTATACAGCGCAGAGGGAAGAGAGAGTTAATGTAGGAAACACACTCCTCTCTGTGTGACTGACTTGGCCTACTACCAAGGAATAGAGAACAAGTACACACACACACACACACACACACACAAACTGCTGCTGATTCATTGCATCATCCTATACCATCTCCTACCACCCATACTTAGAATTGTTATTGCGAGGGGTGTAATTTATGGGTCATGGGTAAAAGCCTGAGGTGCCGAGTTTCTTGGATTTGTTATAGTACTGCACTTGCTTTTATGTAGGCCTACTTTTAATGTATGATATCCTTGAGTACCCTGAATGGCGTCCACCGAATAAAATGTATTGTTATTATTATACTGTACCACATACTGTATATTCTATTAGGTCCTGTCTTTCTAGGCTGCTGCTCTGTAAAACCTCCCAGTTGATTCCTTTTTGTGAGCATTGAATGAGAAAAGTGCTTTTTTCAACAGAGCTTTTTTTATCCCACTATATCATGACTATGAAGAAAGTCCTTTTTGATTATGAGCGCGAACATAGCCTATTTGAATATGCCATTACATGAAAACATGCAGCGTGGAACAAACTGATATTACCTAATGTAATCCCGGTTCTATGACATAATGAGAGAGGTCTCTCACTTTGGGTAACGCCTCATTAGGGGCAGAGTATAGGAAGATCCAATCATTATAACGTCTGTTGTAAGTTCTATTTCAATTACTCATTCAGTCTCTCACTTTGGGGATATAGCCAACTCCCGTGGCACTCATATACTCTCCGAAGCCAAGTCTAGACAGGATCAACCCTCAGAAGTCCCGACACTAAGCATCATATGCGCTAACGAGGGTGCAGTGATGTCCAGTCGGTAGAACCTCATGAAGGTATGGGGGTACCCCAACATGCCGCATTACAGATTTCTTGAACAGAGATGCCGTTAACAATGTCCATAATGTATCAATACCTCTGGTGGAGTGAGCCCTCAAGCCCTTTGGTGTAAAACCCTTGCTACTATACAGTATGTCATTATAATAGCCTCCACTATCTAATGGGACAAACGCTGGCGAGAAAAGGGCCTCCCTGCGTGGGGAGGTGCCCAAGAGACAGAGATCTGATCGCTCTTTAGTAGGGCTCTTCTCCTGTCCAAGTAGATGCGCTATGCAAATACTGGACACAAGCGGTGGAGACGCTCTTCCTCCATGAAGGAGAAAGACAGTGGGTGAAAAGGCCAACAGCTCTAAAGTGAGGCGATTAGTGAGGCCAGATGTTTGTATCAGTTATAGCAAGAGTGCATATGCAGGGGAACCGATCGGAAGATCTGTAACAGAGGCATAACCATTGGAAGAATACGAAAGATGTGTTCTGATGGTCCCATAGTCACCATTCCATATTAGTACAACACAAAGCATAGTGCCCAATGGTGGCTAAAGCTTTAGCGGAACAGGTGACGGGCGCCTGTTGCGTCTAACAGTTTGGAAGTCAGTTTACTAGATGTGGGGAGTGGTTGCGGTTGCGGGTCGTCAGTGCAGTCTGTAAGCGGTAATTTAGCAGTAGCAAGTTGACTTTGAAAAGGTAAAAGAGGAAATTTGAGTTCCAGGATCTGGTCAAAGTAAAAGTTTTAATATGTAGCTTTGTGGTACAAGTGGTCATGGACAAATGCAAAGGCTAATAGCACCAGAGGTTAAAAAGCCAAGGCCAATAGCAATGGTGGTAGACTATGGCTAAAAAGGCATGGCCTAAATGCAAATTATTATTCTAAATTCCCAAGATTATATGGTCATTTTGTATACATGCATCATTACAGACGTTAGTTGATATAAAACTGATACAACTTTCAATTGAACAATGAGAACAGTGAGACATCTGCTACTTTGGGTACAGAGAGTGAAATTCAACATTTTAGCAAGTTCAAGATTGGATTGTCAGTTCCTGAGGCCTAGACTTCTGTGTCCTGACATCTGATACATAGATAAATGGAAAACACTTGTAGACCTATACTTTAGACCATTTAAAGTTATGTGTAAGCAATTAAGCAGGCTAGTCATGTTATGATTATAAGCAAAAGTATGTGAGGATGTGGTCATTGTCGATCTTGGTAATCGACTTGGCATCCGGCTGAACCCCACAAGTCAAAAACCTTATGTCATAGAATAGAGTGGAATTCATGGTGCAGCATAGTTAAAGTGGATGGAGAACTGGTGACCAGCCCGAGAAGGTTATACGAGTCTAGTGGATTCTAATAGGATATTGGCCGGCTAGAACCTCCTAGGATGTGCTCCACACCTAAGGTATTCCTCTCTCCCCCTGTATTCCCCTGACATCATATCTGTTTAGGAGGGCGACTGCCGGGAGGGGGAAAATCCACTCTTTAGGGTAAGCCCCGAAACAGTGTACTTAAGCCATGTAGTGGTGATGCATCTTAAGACTGAACCCAGATAGCCTCATTCTACGTGGTCCAGGGGCACTCTAGAGCAGTGGGGCTGTAGTTGAGTGAGCGGAGGTGGACACGGAGCGCAACTGCATGTCCCCTAGGGAAGAAAACATCGCAAGGATGATAAACTTCTGATAGACAGCGCGACCTAAGGAAGGAGAGAGGCAGAATTAGTCTCCAATCTTCCTATCCCAGGGTCATATAACAGCTTTGTGTACCTAGTCTACCCCTGCCCCTCACCTCTGGGGAAGTGGAGTTAAAGGCCACCGCGTCCTCCTTACTGCTTGTTCTCATGGAAGAGAACAGAGCAGATAGTTGCCCTATTTGCATGAATGAAGTGCAGGGTGAGAAGGATGGGATGGTGAAGTGCGATGCACTATGGGCGTATGAGAAACCAGATAGCTGTCTGGGGCGTATGTCCACAAGGACCTGCAATTGGGAGTGTGCAATTGGCATGCTGACTGCAGGAATGTCCACCAGAGCTGTTGCTAGAGAATTGAATGTTAATTTCTCTACCATAAGCCGCCTCCAATGTTGTTTTAGAGAATTTAGCAGTATGTCCAACTGGCCTCACAACCACAGACCATGTGTAACCACGCCAGCCCAGGACCTCCACATCCAGCTTCTTCACCTGCGGGATTGTCTGAGCCCAGCCACCCGGACAGCTGATGAAATTGATGAGTATTTCTGTTTGTAATAAAGCCCTTTTTTGGGGAAAAACTCTGATTGGCTTGGCTGGCTCCCCATGGCTGTGCCCCTGCCCAGTCATGTGAAATCCATAGATTAGGGCCTAATTTATTTATTTAAATTGACTGATTTTCTTATATGAACTGTAACTCAGTAAAATTGTTGTAATTGTTGCATGTTGCGTTTATATTTTTGTTCAGTATACAAACTATGTATGAGGGATAGGCTAGTAATATCCAGACGGTAGTTAGCTAGCTAGTTGGCGTCGCTAGGAGGGCTGGTAACCTAGCTTGAGCTAGCCGAGGCCGGTTCTTGGTAATGCCGTACAATACTCGCAGGACTCAGGTTAGCCGAGAGCTGCCTGGGTATGTAACCCGGGTTAGGCATGTGCTAGACGACGCTAAGCCGTGAGGTTCTCATACTTGGTATCAGCTAGCCAGTGTTCACCCAGGGGGATACTCTTATGGCTAAGGCTCACACCTTATTTGACCGTAATGCTCTGTAGTGTAACTGATCCGTTTTAGCCATAGCTAGCTAGTAATTCCAGGAATTAGAGTGATTGGCTTAGTTAATCCAGTAAGGGGAAAAACAGTAGCCATAACTCCAGGAGACAAGGTTCTGTCAGCTGGGCTAAACGCCTAGCTGTAGTTAGCACTTTGTTAGCCGAAGAGCGCTGTTGCTCTTACAGGCTGTGCAGGGTTAAAAGTAGCCATAGTTTAGGTGCGTGTGCTTTTTGAAGCTTAGCTTTGTAGCCAGCTAGTCCTGTCGTAGCTATAGCAAGCACACTGCTTGGGTGCCTGACTTGGGTCACCCTGGCAAGGGGAAGCGGTAGCCATGACTATTTAGAGTGAGCTACAAGCCTGTCATAAATGGCATGCAGTAAGCCAGAGAGCACCGCGAGGTGGCTCTGTTCTACAGGCTATAAGGCTCCCACGACTGCAGTACCAGAAGGTACTAGCCTAGCCATCAAAAGCACTGGTAAGCTACGTGGAGAGAAGAATACTACCGTGCAGGTAGAGAGCGCTAGCAAATGAGCTAGTTCTGGTCGTGTGCTTGCCGATGCTTAGCTGTATAGCCAGCTAGTGCTGGTGTTTAGCTATAGCTAGCGTTCACCTCGAGGGTTAGTAGCCTAGCTATAGCAAGCACACCGCTAGCTGAAGAGAATGTGCGTTCTTCGTTAGCTAGCTAGGTTAACTTAGATTGTGGCTAACTGAATCTCAAGTATCTTTAATTTCTTCCGCCTTGGTGGGAATAAGCAACACAAAGCAGGTAGCTGGGCAGGTAGTGCGACAGCTAGCTAGCTGAGCCAGAGATTGAGAAGTAGCTGTCATGCGAGCTCAATCCTCTCCACGAGAAGCTGCTGTCCTACGCTCGGCGGTGGAGTCCTTGATGGTCCACCTGTGAGCAGGTTAGTAGGAAAGCAGAGGTCCAAGTTGATGCTGAGGAGAGTAGGGAATCTTAATCGAATCCGTGAGGAAGATGAAACAAGTGAATATGGGAGTGGACTACGATCCCTTATATGGGAAGTGGAGTGGTTTTCTATTGGCCGTTGCTCCTCTCTCTCTACGACAAACGTTGTGTGATTGGATCTTCCTCCGCCCCTAATGAGGCGTTACCCAAAGTGACACACTGTCAAATGTCTGAAACATCTACAGGCTTCATCAAGGTGGCTTGTACTCTCGTTCCTCGCAAGCAAATGTGCTGGCAAAGCGCATTCAAGTAGCCAGGTGGGTGATTGAGAACTAGTGCTTTTAACTGATCAGAACAACAAAGGTCTCACGGCCCCTAATCCTCTTTGGCTCGTATTCCTCCCTCCCCCGCCCCCTCACCCCCTCTCTCCCCCACTCTATAGGATCAGATGCAAAGGTCCAGACTTTCTGATGCGCGTTCTCATTTGGAATAATCTCTCTCTTTCTTTCTCTGTGTCGATCTTTCTCTCTCTCTCTCTCTCTCTCTCTCTCTCTCTCTCTCTCTCTCTCTCTCTCTCTCTCTCTCTCTCTCTCTCGCTCTCTCTCCCTCTCCAAGGGCATCACGGGCTGAAAGAATCTCCCCTCTGTAGAGGTGAGTCACGTTTGAAATGAAGATTCAGTCTTTTGAGCCACAATGGCTAAGCCCCATTTGAAGTGAAACTCCAGTCTTTCATCCACAATAGCTAAGCCCACTTTGAGGACTGAAATTAAGTACCAGTCTCTGACCCACGATGGTGGGAAGCTGAGTTCCAAACATAGACTGATAGGGTTTAAGCATATGCATATTCTGTCCCTCTATTACTGCAATTTCAATGTTTTTTTTATTACACGAGTGGACTAGGAATGGTCTTTATTCTATTTGTGTAATAACAAAAACTATCTTACATTGTAGAGTACTACATTCAATAGTAATTACATTGTTATTACACAGGGCTAAGATGTCTTTATTTTTGTATACTGTCTGATAGTATCTTTTGAATGACATTGTGGTGTTTAATATCTTCATCCATCTTTGCACATTAGCCTAAACTACTGTAGCTTGGCATTACCTATATATCAGGAGAATTGATCCAAACTTTGGAGGCTAATGGTGATATTAAAGTGCTCCTGAGAGAATAAGCGAACCTTGTGTTTTTAGGGGGAGAGTCTGTGTTCTTGTTAGCCTTAGATTATTGGGCCTTATTGGAGTAACAGGCTAATGGAATTAAGGTGCAGTGTTTCAGGCTCTCTTGCCAAGACCAGGCATTTAAAGGATGTGTTCTGAATAAATAGTGCTTTAAGTAGATGAGATTCCGATAGAGGAACGAAGCGGCTGCCAGGTTCAGTGTTGTGTGCTTGGCTTTGGAGATATTGAGTGTTTCAGGTGTGCTGCTGTGCTGACCAAGCATGGAGAGAGGAGTCTATGAAAGACTGGCTCGGAACTGACTTTAGAAAGTTCTCAAACTTTTCAAAATGCTCCTACCAATTATCGCATGCATTCATACCATATGTAGGCCTACAACCATGTGGCGAATACAAGTACTAGTGTCAAATAGAACAGTTGGAAGTACACCTAACATAAGCATTCTCCAAGATAGCCCCATCTCAATCTATATTTATCAGCAATTTATGCACACTGAACAGAGCTTAATCAAATGAAATCCAAATATTTACCCAAATAAAGGCTCATTTTGTTTCATTTCTCCAATGCTGGTGCCAGACTAGCTCTTCTCGATTACACGTAATTCAACAGATGTTTGTGGATTAGATGGTAGGCGTCGCTCCTGGCCCCCATGCAGTAAAACGCTCTCATCTGTATTTTAATGGACTTAGAGTAAGTGGGAGGATGTGGCCCTGTGCCATGATTTCACAGAGAAGGGGGATCACATGTAGCAGGTAATCTATTTGTGAGAGTGTTTTATCCGTATAAATGGAATTACTGGAATGGTTTTCGACCCATTAAAAGCAACCGTTGCCTGGATGTCAGCGCCAGGCAAACATATTTGATTGGCTCTAATTGAGGTCTTTGTACAAATGTTTGTGCCATAATGAATCTGAAGAGGGACACAATCTGCGTGGAGAAAGGAAATATTGGTTTGAAATAGGAGCCTATACGGCATGAAGTGTGTTTAGATGCACAACATCCACTCAGCATTAGCTTCAACCATGAGAGGGATGTTGCAGGCTCAACTATCGAGGGGATGTTCCCTCGCATCTATTAAACCTCTTATAGGGTTGTGGATGGTATTTTAGTATTTCCATAAGTTTATGTGTTAGTTGGAGTTCTGTTCACACAAAAACTCAACATTTGTCTTTGGATTCACTTCCCTTTGATTTCCTGTTGTAGTCTTTGACAAAAAGAAGGTAGTCACAGAGGCAGGAAATTCCTGTTAATCTTTACTGGATCTCACTTGAGATGTGTGTCGGAAGAGAGGCAGTGTTTTGGTCAAATCCGAAAAAGCGTAGCACAGCTGTAATACTAAATGGCTAAACGTTCATCGCTAATTCCCAGATAACACAAAAACATCAGGCACAGAAATTGTAGATGTGACGGTCCCTTTCTACCCTGACAATGTGTACCCTTTATCAGCGTGTGAAAGAAAATGGCCACTGTCATGTCTTTTATCAGAGAGTGCAGCAGTGTTGACACTGGGACGACAGCTAATTAGGTTAGGGCCTGCTCAGCATGCATGGCTAACTAGGCTGGCCTTAGCCCCAGGCTCTGTCTCCCAAGGTGACTACTGCAGTAGCACAAGTATTGTACCCCCCACACACCCCTCTATACTCCACTGTGTTCTCTCTAGAGCTTCATGATCTATAGGCAGTCATACAGATGACACTAGATGGGCCAGCGGCAAAGTCAAAATTGGCTACATTTGCTTTTTGGTCTTAATTTAAGGTTAGGGTTAGGCATAAGGTTAGCAGTGTGGTTAAAGTTAGGGTTAGGTTCAAAATCTGATTTTATGACTTTGTGGCTGTGTCAGCTAGTGACTACCCTGCAGAGCTGCCTCCAGTACATGAGTTATCCCAATAAATGCCAACCTGCTACAGAGATGATCCTCATTACTAATTCATGCCATGCTAATGAGATGCGGTGAAATTCCAAAGGCCTCTGAGATCAGGTTGGATGGGAGGAGCGCCTGATAGGGGGATAAAGGGCAGCCGACAGGGATGTTCTGGTTGTGGTCTGGTTGCAGTCAGTTCCACAGTGGGGCCCATGAAGCTTTTGGCTTCTCTTGCGGGTCCATGTTTCATGGTATCACCCACACTGTTAGGGAGGCCCCAGGGCTGTTTTATCTGTTTAGCCCACCTCCCATTGGTCAGTTCCACAGTAGGGAAAAGGGGATGTGAGATGGAAAAGGGGATGTGGAGTGTGCCTGTCCAATAGCACCTCACCTGACTGCCCTCTCACAGAGGAGCAGTGAGAATTCTGGGAGTCTCAGATCCCCTTACTAATATGTGTGTGGGTGTCTGTCTTTTTCTGTATTTTCCAGACTGTATTTGTGTTTCACCATGATTCATCTGAGTACCCAAATATCAATTTCCTCTAAGACGTTTCTCCAAATGGTAGACTGCATGCATATCTTATCCTCGGGATTAGGGGTAGGTTAATCGGTTCCTAGACCTAGATTTCTACATTTAACCTAGCTGTATGTAGGCCTACAAGTGTACATTGGACATCCTTCAGAAGACTACTGCTGTGGTGTGTGAGAATCCATTCACCAATTGAAGGAGAGGGATCGGGCACAATAAAGAGGCCAAATTAGCCTCTTCACAGATTTATGAGTTGATTTGGGTTGCCGAGAGAGAGAAAGAGAGAGAAAAGAGGAGAGGGTGAAAGACTGGCCTGGAAGCAAGCATAAAGAAGGATGGGGTATTAGGAGAGAAAAAAATAAATGGAGGGAGTCAGGGCTCTATGCTGGGCCCAGTCTCTTTCAGTTTCAGGACTTCATTACCATGTCAATCCGGGGGAAAACAAGCCTTGCGCGGCGCAGCAGTGGGCCGGATCCATATGGGGCTGCCGGGCTCCAGGAATGAATAGTGAATGTGGCGGCTGCTGGAATCTGCCTCCAGCCTTTGTGGAACAGGATGACCAAAGACAAGAGGGAGCTTTTGCAGATGGCCTGGGCTATAAATAGGTAGCTATCTATCTGCATGCTGTCACTCTTGTCTATCTCCCTCTGTCTCTCCCAGCTCTGCTCTCCGGCTGCTGGCCCCACTAGGACACTGTTGGGCTCAATAAATAAAGGGCTCATGCTAGCTAGCGGAGGATCACATGCTACGATATGGCTCCGGGGCTGTGTGTGTGTGACTGTGTGACAGTATGACTCGTCCCCTTGGTCAAACATTCATTATTTAGATTTGTTACACGCGGCTAACTGACAAACAGGTTTGAAGCAGCGATGTCCTCTGGCGTTTGTGTTTTGTGCTGTGTTGTTCAAACAAGGGAAGAGAAGGGAATGGGACTGGGGGGTTGAGCAGTTGGGTTTGAGGTCAAACGTCTTGCAGATCCCTCCCTGCCTGCTTGTCCAGATTGAGGGTCCTTTTGTCATTAAACTTAGCACAGCAGTCCATCTGGCTCTGTGTGTGAATGTTTGTGTGTGTCTTTCTGTGTGTGTACGATATGGTCCATTCAAGGTATTGGGACCAGAGCCCCTCCTTTCAAAGTAATGCTTGAGCGTGCTGTCTCTGACCAACTCTCTCGTTATCTCTCTCAGAACGGTCTTCTTGACCCTAACCAGTCAGGCGACAAGATGGGTCACTCAACTGAGACTGCTCGCCTCTGTTTCACGGAGGCTTTCCGCTCTGCCAAAGCTGACACTCTCTCCTCTGTTCTCATCCTCCTAGATCTATCCGCTGCCTTTGACACTGTGAACCATCAGATCCTCCTCTCCACCCTCTCAGGTCCTAATCCAGGCACTCGTCATATCCCGTCTGTACTACTGCAATTCTCTGTTGGCTGGGCTCCCTGCTTGTGCCATCAAAACCCTGCAACTTACTCCAGAACACCGCAGCCCGTCTGGTGTTCAACCTTCCCAAGTTCTCCCATGTCACCTGCTCCTCTGTACACTGCATTTGCTTCCTGTCGAAGCTCGCATCCACTACAAGACCATGGTGCTTGCCTACGGAGCAGCAAGGGGACCTGCCCCTCCCTACACACCTCCCTACCTTCAGGTTGGGCTAAAACCCTACATCCCAACACGAGCACTCCGTTCTTCCCCCTCTGGACTCTCGACTGTCCCACCCCTACAGGAAGTCAGCTCCCGCTCAGCCCAGTCAAAGCTCCTCTCTGTCCTGGCACCCCAATGGTGTAACCAGCTTCCCCCTGATGCTAGGACAGAGTCCCTGCCCAGAGTATCTTAAATAAGACATCTCAGTCTTATGCCCCCCCCCGATCCCCCTCTTTCCCTACTAGTACTGACATTGCTGATAACTTCTTTGAGGAAAAATGTACTTACTACGACTGTGATGTGTGGTTGTCTCACCTAGCTATTTTAAGATTAATGCACTAGCTGTAAGTCACTCTGGATAAGAGCGTCTGCTAAATCAGTGGTTCCCAAACTGTCATGTCAATCATTGCATACCTTAGAGAGCTATTTATAACTTGGCAGAAATGTCCAGATCAACTAGCCAATAAATGTCCAGATCAACTAGCCCATAGATTTTTGTTGAAGAATTCGCTTTTAAAACTGCACAATTTTCTCTGTACCCCATGACAAAATGTGTAGTATTTGCAGGAAATAAGCTTTAAACCTGCTAAATGTTCTCTTCGCCAACAAGAGGGATGTGAACAGTTTGTGTCATGAAGAGTGCTTGTGCCCATAAAATTACCGTATTTTCCGCACTATAAGGCGCACCGGAGTATAAGCCGCAGCAGCTAAATTGAATGATATTGAATGATGTGTACATATATAAGCCGCACTGGACTATAAGCTGCAGGTGTTTTAATGTTTAATTACCATATGTAAGGGTTCGTGCACAGAGGGGATTGTCGGGAAAGAGACAAACTGTCTCGCTCTTGTAATGTCTGTCTGTCTTGCTCTCGTTCTGTCTCTTGTTCTGTCTCTCGTACCACTCTCGGTTCCACTTTTACGCGCTACCTTTCTCACTCTTTTCCGGCCTCCAGCTTTTCCTGCTGGAGCCCGCCGCTTAAAGGTGGGGGGCGCGGACCGGTCATAGAGCCCATAGAGTTAAAGTTGGTGGACTGTAACCTGTAAAATCCATAGATTTAGGAGGTCTTCTAGTGGCCGTTAGCTGTAAAAATCCATAGATTAGCCGCACCGTTATATAAGCCGCAGGGTCGAAAAATTGGAAAAAAGGCGCGGCTTATAGTCCGAAAATTACGGTAGACGTGGCACATGCGCTAAATGTGCAGGATGTTCCCCAATGCTGGAAGGGGGGCCTGAGTGAAAAGGTTTGGGAACTCCTGTGCTAAATGACTAAAATGTCAGTAAATGTAGAGCAGTGTAAGCCTGCTGCACTTGCTCCTCTGGCTGGCTGGCTGACACTGAGGGCACACACTAACCTCAATATTTTCCCTATTTTGCAATGTAAAAGCTAATTTCCTGCATTTCCACACATTTTTGCCATGGCTAATTCTATGTTCTTATGCTCAAACATTATAACAAAACCAATGGGGACCCCATCCCTGGGCATGTACCATGTGTTCCCCATCAGTAATTCAGCCATGCCAAAAATAGTCCTAAATTCATAATTTTCTATTGTCCTTATTTTGGTGATTTCTAGTTCTCAAATATTATATTATTTAAAAATATATAGGTCTGGTTTTAGTCATTTAAGTTTACGCTGAAATCGTTTTTCCATCCCGAAAATGTATTTAAAAAATACATTTATTTATTTTTTGTTGTGGCGGCAACAATAGCGGTGCGCCACTACTAAATGAATACAGGGGAAACACTGCTTACACACACACTTATTTGGCCCATGTCCTCTAAACACACACTCCAGGCCTGCTTGTGATTCATCTGGGCAGCAGGGAGAAGGCAGAGGTACCCTATCTGGGTACTAACACTTAAGATAATCATTAGGAATGATGGGAGTCAGAAGGTGCCCAGTCATAAACACTCCACCACAAAGCCCTGGATAGCGTACGTCTGGACCACACAGAGTCAGTCATCAGTCAGCCCGCCATGTGTAAGCTAGATGCCACAGTGACACAAGATGGCACCTGGCTTGGCACAAACCAGCCTAACATACTGTAAACCAGCCAATGGTCCAGCACTGTACAGAGAGTGGTTGTTTTTGTTTAAAATGTACTCCGGTTTCAGTCTAGCCAAAAAGCCTTGATGAGCCTTGATACACTACACTTGGACACCCCTTCAAATTAGTGGATTCAGCTGTTTCAGCCACACTCGATGCTGACAGGTGTATAAAATCCAGCACACGGCCATGCAATCTCCATAGACAAACATTGGCAGTAGAATGGCCTTGGTTTGGCAGATGCCAGGAGAACGCCACCTGCCCCAATGCATAGTGCTAACTGTAAAGTTTGGTGGAGGAGGAATAATGGTCTGGGGCTGTTTTTCATGGTTCGTGCTAGGCCCCTTAGTTCCAGTGAAGGGAAATCTTAATGCTACATCATACAATGACATTCAAGACGATTATGTGCTTCCAACTTTGTGGCAACAGTTTGGGAAAGGCCCTTTCCTGTTTCAGCATGACAATGCCCCCTTGCACAAAGCGAGGTACATACAAAAATGGTTTGTCGAGATCGGTGTGGAAGAACTTGACTGGCCTGCTCAGAGCCCTGACCTCAACCCCATCGAACAGCTTTGGGATGAATTGGAATGCCGACTGAGAGCCAGGCCTAATCGCCCAACATCAGTGTCCGATCTCACTAATGCTCTTGTGGCTGGATGGAAGCAACCCGCTGCAGCAATGTTCCAACATCTAGTGGAAAGCCTTCCCAGAAGAGTGGAGGCTGTTAAAGCAGCAACGGGGGGATCAACTCCTAATGCCCATGATTTTGGAATGAGATGTTCAACGAGCAGGTGTCCACATACTTTTGGTCATGTAGTGTATGTGTGCATATTTATTGTTTGTCCAATTCTAGTCAAAGACTCACATCTGTCAAAATGATGGTGTACCCCCTGACAACTACCCGCTCCCTTCGTGAAAGCAACCAGGTGCTCACCGCAGGCGACCGGGATGAGAGAGACTGACTCGTTTTGATGACATCACTCTCTCTATAACAGGCCTGTTATGGCAAATGAGTGGTGTTACTGCCGTTAAAAGCTACCCTCTGCTTCAGCTCAATACAAGCCCTCATCTGTTTAAGCTCACGCAGACACACTGTTACAGTCTGTATCTGTTTAACTCATGACTGTACAACATGAGTGGACAACAGATATACAGCAGATAGGCAGATGGACCTGCATGGGGCTGCAACTCCAAAACAGTGTTTATCAGTCCAGTTGTTTTGTTTTGGTAGCAGCGCATCAACAGGATAACCGGTAACCATCACAGAGGGCTGCTGTCTGTGTGTTGCTTGGTTGTGTCAAAGAACCCTGTTGAGGAGTCCTCCTCTGGAATCAACAGCCCTACCACGCTGTTGTGGCTAAATAACCCATATCTTAGGAGATTCCAGCTCAGATCAGAAAGCATTGAGAAAATGCAACATTATGAGGGCTCTACTGTAACCCACATCAAAGACTGCAACCATTGAAGTGTTGCAATTCCTTGACTTTTGAGCTACATTACCAGTAGTGCCCTTTTCAACGTCCAAGCCCCACATTTAAAAAGGCAAAAACATCAAAGCATGGCTTGTTTGTCTTGTCGATAGCAGCTCCTTTGAAAAAGACTAGCTATACAGTTCCTTTGAAAAATATGCTACGATGAATACAGTTCTGCTACAGTCTTGAGGATAAATAAAGTTGTATTGTATTTTATTGTATTGTATTGACAGTGACTTTACAATTCTCCCAATTTCCCAAGGTGCACGTGTTGGGGCGATACAGTAAGAGCTTTGACTCCTGGCCGACCGGGGCATGTTAGAGCTCACCTCCATGCTGTTCAGGCTTTATGACTGTGAGAGGTTTAGCCCAGTACAGCGTCTGTGTGCTAGTATCACAGACCCAGACCCTCGTACACACACACACACACACACACACACACACTCAAAGAGAGAGAGACTGAGCTGCAAGCTATAAGGAGCAGGGCAGATGGGACAGGGATCAAGGCCCTACATCCATCCGTCTCTCTATCTCTTTTTCTGTCTCTTCCTCCCTCTGTCGTTCTCAGTTCAATCCAGCAGTGCATTACACCAGATGACAACCAGTCTGTCAGTTTGGCTGTTAGTTGTTGCGTGTGTGGTTGTCTTTACATCACCTAATCTTGCAGTGCATGTGTGTATAGGTGTATGTGTAGAGTCTGGATCCAGTTACATGAAATACATGAGATTTCCAAGAGGGTTTTATGAAAGACTTTAAATAGAATTTCCAAGAAGGCCAGTTCAGGAAGAAATATATACAAAAAATGACACAGAGATTGTTTGATGGCACACAGTCAACTAAGTGGCTTGCAAATCTCTTCAGGGCTTATAGTGAGAGAAGAATAAATGATCGAGGCTGTAGCAGCACACAAAGTTGTTTTTCTTTTCCTTTTTTCTCAAACTCAGCAGAAAGATGGTCAGCGGTGTCATTACTGTTAATCAAAAGCCTCTTTGGCATTATCTAGTTCCCCTTCTGGCTCCAAAGGTTGGAACAGATGTTGGGAACGAGGACAAAATGGATTTCCCCCCCACTGAGAGGCAGCTTTTCCTGCCATCGCTGATGGAGGCTCCTTGAAATGCTAATGTACACTGTTAGTGTGGCCGGGTCCTTGCATAGTGATGGTGGGAAAGGACTCTGATCCCCAACCAGCGCCTTTGTCATCGAACCCCCAAAAATATGCTTTACTGGGGGGGCATCTGAGGGTCCAGTGCGGCGGTGTGGGGACTGGGGTGAGGCAGTTGGAGAAAGAGAGGGAGAGGGAGAAAGCCAAGGGAGACAAAAGAAAACATTACTTGATAGAGTCCCATCCATCACCACCACACACAGAGATTGGGTGTAATGGAATCTCATCCTTTTCACCCCCCCTCCCTTCATCCCTCTTCACCCCCTCCCCACACCTTGCATCTCAACTAGGGATAATAATAATTACAGATTTGAATAGAGCAGAAGAGCTAATTACTATTTCACATTAATTAATTGATGCATTGAAAAAGGATATGGATGCCATTCCAAAATTAGGAGGTTTCATTCCAAGATTAATGGGAAGTACTTTGTCTTACTCTTTTTAAACTGAAAGACAAAAACATTTTCAGGATGCGAAGCCTATGTGAAGCCAGACTTTGCCCTTAATATATACTATGTAAACAAATATTAAATGGATCTATGGTGCTTTTTATGTGGATCAGAACACACTGTACAGTAGCTGAAGATATGGTTTGAGAGTACAACTAATTGTGTCTATTTGTGAACCGGTCATGGTTGGAAAAGCATATCAATATCTTAGCTTTTTTATGTTGTACAATAGCTAATGTAAGGGACAATGTAGGGGACATTTCTCAGCAAGGATACCACTGCATGTATTCATACACATTCATCTGCTCTGGTAGCTAATCTGTGAAAATGGGACTAATTTCCCGCTCTTTTCCTTGTTGTCCTGATATCTCTCCCCTCGTTCACGCACGCAACACGCGCGCACACACACACACACACACACACAGATTTATCGCTGTGCAGACTCTTGTCCCCGTCAGCAGCTGGCAGGCCGGTCTGTGTGGAGCCCCAGTAAAGCCTGCTGCTGAGGCCATGTGGACACTTTAAAGCTCTTTTCTGGGGCCTGTGAAGTTGTTAAGGAGCTCTGCTACACTGTCAGTTGGCTCTGTGAATCCCATGCCAGCTGTAGGGTGCACCCCTCTCCCTCCTCTATCTGTCTCTCTTTCATTCTCTCTCTCTTTCGATTTTGCTCTCACATGCGCACACAAGCGCACGCACAGTTGCAAGCACAACACGCACACTCACATGCACACACACACACGCACACACACAATTCAGCTTGGCAAAGAGCTCCGTGCCATGTGTGAGAAAACTTATTTGAAAACGAATAAGTCCAGTTTAAAATAATTTAATTTAGATTTGATTTAACAATACATAGTTTTACTAAAAGGTAAAAAATTCGAGAAATTCAAATACTTACTGTGCCTTCGGAAAGTATTCAGACCCCTTGACTTTTCCACATTTTGTTACGTTACAGCCTTATTCTAAAATTGATTAAATCGTTTTTTCCCCCTCATCAATCTACACACAATACCCCATAATGACAAAGAAAAAACGGAAATATCACATTTACATACAGTGGGGAAAAAAAGTATTTAGTCAGCCACCAATTGTGCAAGTTCTCCCACTTAAAAAGATGAGAGAGGCCTGTAATTTTCATCATAGGTACACGTCAACTATGACAGACAAATTGAGAAAAAAAATCCAGAAAATCACATTGTAGGATTTTTAATGAATTTATTTGCAAATTATGGTGGAAAATAAGTATTTGGTCACCTACAAACAAGCAAGATTTCTGGCTCTCACAGACTTGTAACTTCTTCTTTAAGAGGCTCCTCTGTCCTCCATTCGTTACCTGTATTAATGGCACCTGTTTGAACTTGTTATCAGTATAAAAGACACCTGTCCACAACCTCAAACAGTCACACTCCAAACTCCACTATGGCCAAGACCAAAGAGCTGTCAAAGGACACCAGAAACAAAATTGTAGACCTGCACCAGGCTGGGAAGACTGAATCTGCAATAGGTAAGCAGCTTGGTTTGAAGAAATCAACTGTGGGAGCAATTATTAGGAAATGGAAGACATACAAGACCACTGATAATCTCCCTCGATCTGGGGCTCCACGCAAGATCTCACCCCGTGGGGTCAAAATGATCACAAGAACGGTGAGCAAAAATCCCAGAACCACACGGGGGGACCTAGTGAATGACCTGCAGAGAGCTGGGACCAAAGTAACAAAGCCTACCATCAGTAACACACTACGCCGCCAGGGACTCAAATCCTGCAGTGCCAGACGTGTCCCCCTGCTTAAGCCAGTACATGTCCAGGCCCGTCTGAAGTTTGCTAGAGTGCATTTGGATGATCCAGAAGAGGATTGGGAGAATGTCATATGGTCAGATGAAACCAAAATATAACTTTTTGGTAAAAACTCAACTCGTTGTGTTTGGAGGACAAAGAATGCTGAGTTGCATCCAAAGAACACCATACCTACTGTGAAGCATAGGGGTGGAAACATCATGCTTTGGGGCTGTTTTTCTGCAAAGGGACCAGGACGACTGATCCGTGTAAAGGAAAGAATGAATGGGGCCATGTATCGTGAGATTTTGAGTGAAAACCTCCTTCCATCAGCAAGGGCATTGAAGATGAAACGTGGCTGGGTCTTTCAGCATGACAATGATCCCAAACACACCGCCCGGGCAACGAAGGAGTGGCTTCGTAAGAAGCATTTCAAGGTCCTGGAGTGGCCTAGCCAGTCTCCAGATCTCAACCCCATAGAAAATCTTTGGAGGGAGTTGAAAGTCCGTGTTGCCCAGCGACAGCCCCAAAATATCACTGCTCTAGAGGAGATCTGCATGGAGGAATGGGCCAAAATACCAGCAACAGTGTGTGAAAACCTTGTGAAGACTTACAGAAAACGTTTGACCTGTGTCATTAAAAACAAAGGGTATATAACAAAGTATTGAGAAACTTTTGTTATTGACCAAATACTTATTTTCCACCATAATTTGCAAATAAATTCATTAAAAATCCTACAATGTGATTTTCTGGATTTTTTTTCTCATTTTGTCTGTCATAGTTGACGTGTACCTATGATGAAAATTACAGGCCTCTCTCATCTTTTTAAGTGGGAGAACTTGCACAATTGGTGGCTGACTAAATACTTTTTTTCCCCACTGTAAGTATTCAGACCATTTACTCAGTACTTTGTTGAAGCACCTTTGGCAGCGATTACAGCCTTGAGTCTTCTTGGGTATGATGCTACAAGCTTGGCACACCTGTGTTTGGGGAGTTTCTCCCATTCTTCTCTGCAGATCCTCTCAAACTCTGTCAGGTTGGATGGGGAGCGTCGCTGCACAGTTATTTTCAGGTCTCTCGAGATGTTCGATCAGGTTCAAGTCCGGGCTCTGTCTGGGCCACTCAAGGACATTCAGAGACTTGTCCCGAAGCCACTCCTGTGTTGTCTTGGCTGTGTGCTTACGGTTGTTGTCCTGTTGGAAGGTGAACCTTCGCCCCAGTCTGAGGTCCTGAGCTCTCTGGAGCAGGTTTTCATCAAGGATCTCTCTGTACTTTGCTCCGTTCATCTTTCCCTCGATCCTGACTAGTCTCCCAGTCCCTGCCGCTGAAAAACATCCCCACAGCATGATGCTGCCACCACCATGCTTCACCGTAGGGATGGTGCCAGGTTTCCTCCAAACGTGACGCTTGGCATTCAGGCCAAAGAGTTCAATCTTGGTTTCAACAGAACTGAGAATCTTGTTTCTCATGGTCTGAGAGTCCTTTATGTGCCTTTTGGCAAACTCCAATTGGGCTTTCATGTGCCTTTTACTGAGGAGTGGCTTCCGTCTGGCCACACTACCATAAAGACCTGATTGGTGGAGTGCTGCAGAGATGGTTGTCCTTCTGGAAGGTTCTCCCATCTCCACAGAGGAACTCTGGAGCTCTGTCAGAGTGACCATTGGGTTCTTGGTCACCTCCCTGACCAAGGCCCTTCTCCCCTGATTGCTCAGTTTGGCCGGGCGGCCAACTCTAGGAAGAGTCTTGGTGGTTCCAAACTTCTTCCATTTAAAAATGATGGAGGCCACTGTGTTCTTGGGGACCTTCAATGCTGCAGAATCCTGTCTCGGAGCTCTACGGACAATCCTATTCGACCTCATGGCTTTAAAATATATATATACAGTGGGGGAAAAACGTATTTAGTCAGCCACTAATTGTGCAAGTTCTCCCACTTAAAAAGATGAGAGAGGCCTGTAATTTTCATCATAGGTACACGTCAACTATGACAGACAAATTGAGAAAATAAAATCCAGAAAATCACATTGTAGGGTTTTTAATGAATTTATTGGCAAATTATGGTGGAAAATAAGTATTTGGTCACCTACAAACAAGCAAGATTTCTGGCTCTCACAGACATGTCATTTCTTCTTTAAGAGGCTCCTCTGTCCTCCACTCGTTACCTGTATTAATGGCACCTGTTTGAACTTGTTATCAGTATAAAAGACACCTGTCCACAACCTCAAACAGTCACGCTACAAACTCCACTATGGCCAAGACCAAAGAGCTGTCAAAGGACACCAGAAACAAAATTGTAGACCTGCACCAGGCTGGGAAGACTGAATATGCAATAGGTAAGCAGCTTGGTTTGAAGAAATCAACTGTGGGAGCAATTATTAGGAAATGGAAGACATACAAGACCACTGATAATCTCCCTCGATCTGGGGCTCCACGCAAGATCAAAATGATCACAAGAACGGTGAGCAAAAATCCCAGAACCACACGGGGGGACCTAGTGAATGACCTGCAGAGAGCTGGGACCAAAGTAACAAAGCCTACCATCAGTAACACACTACGCCGCCAGGGACTCAAATCCTGCAGTGCCAGACATGTCCCCCTGCTTAAGCCAGTACATGTCCAGGCCCTTCTGAAGTTTGCTAGAGTGCATTTGGATGATCCAGAAGAGGATTGGGAGAATGTCATATGGTCAGATGAAACCAAATTATAACTTTTTGGTAAAAACTCAACTCGTCAAAGACAAAGAATGCTGAGTTGCATCCAATGAACACCATACCTACTGTGAAGCATGGGGGTGGAAACATCATGCTTTGGGGCTGTTTTTCTGCAAAGGGACCAGGACGACTGAACCGTGTAAAGGAAAGAATGAATGGGGCTATGTATCGTGAGATTTTGAGTGAAAACCTCCTTCCATCAGCAAGGGCATTGAAGATGAAACGTGGCTGGGTCTTTCAGCATGACAATGATCCCAAACACACCGCCCGGGCAACGAAGGAGTGGCTTCGTAAGAAGCATTTCAAGGTCCTGGAGTGGCCTAGCCAGTCTCCAGATCTCAACCCCATAGAAAATCTTTGGAGGGAGTTGAAAGTCCGTGTTGCCCAGCGTCAGCCCCAAAACATCACTGCTCTAGAGGAGATCTGCATGGAGGAATGGGCCAAGATACCAGCAATAGTGTGTGAAAACTTTGTGAAGACTTACAGAAAACGTTTGACCTGTGTCATTGCCAACAAAGAGTATTTAACAAAGTATTGAGAAACTTTTGTTATTGACCAAATACTTATTTTCCACCATAATTTGCAAATAAATTCATTTAAAAAAATGTCTTCTCATTTTGTCTGTCATAGTTGACGTGTACCTATGATGAAAATTACAGGCCTCTCTCATCTTTTTAAGTGGGAGAACTTGCACAATTGGTGGCTGACTAAATACTTTTTCCCCCACTATATATATATATATATATATATATATATATATATATATATATATATATATATATATATATATTAACCCATCCACCCTCTTCGGAGGACACATATCTTTTTTATTTTTTTGACAGCTTTTCTGCTACATATACATACATTTTACATATACATTTTACATACACATTTTGCATACACATTTTACATACATGGTACTTTTATATAAAGCAGTCACATAACAATAATATATTACCAAACATAAGGTCTTTAATCCCACCCCTCAGCAACTCTCATCCCATTCCACCTATCACCATAGACCACCCTCGTTTGGTTTCCATGTGCCATATATTTTTCAATTGTGCTGTGATGTTTTACATACATTTTGAACCTTTCTAATCGTATAGTATCCACAGATTGTGATCTAAAGATGAAAACCTTTCCTATGAATATTATTATATAATTTCTTGACTGACTATGGCTTTCCAAATTGCCCAACACTGCTATTTTTAAGGCTCATTTTAAGTGAATGTTGTGATTTTTTAACCAGTCCTGAACCTGTGACCAGAAACAAGCTACATAGGGGCAATACCAGAATAAATGATCTAGTGATTCTGTCTCTTCGCAGCAAAATCTACAGAGCTGAGATTGTTGTATGCCCCATACATATAGCATTCTGTTTGTGGCAAGAATTTTGTATAATAATTAAAATTGAAAAACTCGAAGTGTTGTTTTTTGTATCAGTTCATAAACCATGTTCTTTGGAATCGGTACATCAAAAATCTCTTCCCATTTATTTTGCAACCTGTATGGTGCAGCTGTCAACATTTTTGTCCTCAAATGAAACTGGTATATTTTTCTATTTATGCCAATTACTTTCAGCCAATTTGTATCTTTAATATATGGCAGGTAAACAAGTTCCCTACCTTCTCCGTTTTCCACTTGCCTCCTCCATTTTTGTGGTAATGTTGCAATCAGTTGGTTGTAAGTTTGGATTGAGTAGACGTTTCCATACATTTTCGATAGCTGCATATGTGACACAACTCCACCGTTTATAATCATAATATCATTAATAAATATAATACTTTTTATTTATTTATTCTTTTACATTTTTTCCATAAAGAAAGATTTTTTATTAATCAGTATATTTGAGTTTAACCATAACATTTGTTGTAATATTTGTTCTATCTTTTCTGGAGGATAAAACATAAATTGTAAACAGCTTTGTATGGCTTGTTTAAGAAAGGGTGATACTTTAAACAAAATTTCATTTTCAATTAGTCGGAAATGAGAAGTTGTAATCTGTATAAAGGCAAAAAGGCAATTTTTGAACAAAGGATGAGCCTTTTTAATAATCTACTGGAGAACCATTTTGGGTTTAAGTATAACTTATGTGTGAGTGAAGCTTTTAGTGGGAGGTTTACAACTTTAATATGAATAATTTTAGCCCCCCAAAGTCATATTTATTATATAAATAGGCACGTTTAATTTTGTCTGGATTAGCATATTTTTTGCTCATATGATTAAAAATACGAGTCGTCTGGAGTAGGCAGTGCCATTAGTAAGTAAGTAAACTGTGATAGGACCAAAGAGTTAATCAATGTGATTTTTCCAGAAATAGACAAATATTTACCTCTTCATGGTTGCAGAATTTTTGCAAACTTTCTATTGAAATTGATTGTGGTAAGTTCATTTATATTTTTTGAGATGTGAATACCAAGTATGTCTACTCCACCATCCGCCCAAATGTATTGGTAAACTACAAGGTAGTGTAAACACGGTGTCTTTTAACGATCCAATACACAATATGGTACACTTGTCATAATTAGGTTTTAGTCCAGAGATACTAGAAAAGTGATCAAGATCTTCAATGAGACTGTGCAGGGATCCAGATTGTGAACTTAAGAAAAAACTTGAGTCATCGGCATTCATTGACACTTTTGTTTTTATCCCCTGGATTTCTAACCCCTTGATGTTCTTGTTGGATAAAATGTTTATAGCTAGCATTTCCATGGCCATAATAAATAGAAATGGAGACAACGGACAGCCTTGTTTTACTCCTCTTAAAAGCTCAGAACTTTCTGAGAAGTAACCATCATTTACTATTTTACATCTGGGGTTGCTGTACATATCTTTAACCCATTTTAGAAGAGATTCATTAAAATTAAAGTAATCCAGGCATTTACAGTGGGGAAAAAAAGTATTTAGTCAGCCACCAATTGTGCAAGTTCTCCCACTTAAAAAGATGAGAGAGGCCTGTAATTTTCATCATAGGTACACGTCAACTATGACAGACAAAATGAGAAAAGAAATTCCAGAAAATCACATTGTAGGATTTGTAAGGAATTTATTTGCAAATTATGGTGGAAAATAAGTATTTGGTCAATAACAAAAGTTTCTCAATACTTTGTTATATACCCTTTGTTGGCAATGACACAGGTCAAACGTTTTCTGTAAGTCTTCACAAGGTTTTCACACACTGTTGCTGGTATTTTGGTCCATTCCTCCATGCAGATCTCCTCTAGAGCAGTGATGTTTTGGGGCTGTCGCTGGGCAACACGGATTTTCAACTCCCTCCAAAGATTTTCTATGGGGTTGAGATCTGGAGACTGGCTAGGCCACTCCAGGACCTTGAAATGCTTCTTACGAAGCCACTCCTTCGTTGCCCGGGCGGTGTGTTTGGGATCATTGTCATGCTGAAAGACCCAGCCACGTTTCATCTTCAATGCCCTTGCTGATGGAAGGAGGTTTTCACTCAAAATCTCACGATACATGGCCCCATTCATTCTTTCCTTTACACGGATCAGTCGTCCTGGTCCCTTTACAGAAAAACAGCCCCAAAGCATGATGTTTCCATCCCCATGCTTCACAGTAGGTATGGTGTTCTTGGGATGCAACTCAGCATTCTTTGTCCTCCAAACACGACGAGTTGAGTTTTTACCAAAAAGTTATATTTTGGTTTCATCTGACCATATGACATTCTCCCAATCCTCTTCTGGATCATCCAAATGCACTCTAGCAAACTTCAGACGGGTCTGGACATGTACTGGCTTAAGCAGGGGGGACACAGCAGGATTTGAGTCCCTGGCGGCGTAGTGTGTTACTGATGGTAGGCTTTGTTACTTTGGTCCCAGCTCTCTGCAGGTCATTCACTAGGTCCCCCCCGTGTGGTTCTGGGATTTTTGCTCACCGTTCTTGTGATCATTTTGACCCCACGGGGTGAGATCTTGCATGGAGCCCCAGATCGAGGGAGATTATCAGTGGTGTTGTATGTCTTCCATTTCCTAATAATTGCTCCCACAGTTGATTTCATCAAACCAAGCTGCTTACCTATTGCAGATTCAGTCTTCCCAGCCTGGTGCAGGTCTACAATTTTGTTTCTGGTGTCCTTTGACAGCTCTTTGGTCTTGGCCATAGTGGAGTTTGGAGTGTGACTGTTTGAGGTTGTGGACAGGTGTCTTTTATACTGATAACAAGTTCAAACAGGTGCCATTAATACAGGTAACGAGGGGAGGACAGAGGAGCCTCTTAAAGAAGAAGTTACAGGTCTGTGAGAGCCAGAAATCTTGCTTGTTTGTAGGTGACCAAATACTTATTTTCCACCATAATTTGCAAATAAATTCATAAAAAATCCTACAATGTGATTTTCTGGATTTTATTTTCTCAATTTGTCTGTCATAGTTGACGTGTACCTATGATGAAAATTACAGGCATCTCTCATCTTTTTAAGTGGGAGAACTTGCACAATTGGTGGCTGACTAAATACTTTTTTTCCCCACTGTATATATAAATTATAGTCGTACTTTATCAAACGCCTTTTCAAAATCTGCTATGAAGATCAGGCCTGGTATCTTTGATGTTTTATAATGTTCAGTTGTTTCAAGTAATTGTCGTATATTATCTTCAGTAAAAAACCTGTCTGATCAGGATGAACAATATCTGGTAAAACCTTTTTTATTCTATGTGCTATGCAGTTCGCCAGGATTTTCACATCACAACATTGAAGTGTAATAGGCCTCCAGTTTTTTAAATGGACTGGATCTTTATACTTACCACCTGGGTACTGTTTTAGTAGTAATGAAATCAGACCTTCTTGTTGAGTACCTGAATGTCTACCATTTTATAGGAGTAGACTGAAAAGAAAACATGCTTAAAATATTTTGCTTCCTCTTCCAAAATATAATTTGGTGAATCATGGATGACTCCATCATTTGTAACGAGTTTCTGTAAATTCTTTTTGGTAGCATTTCTATGTTGAAGGTTCAAGAAATATTGTGTGCATTTTTCACAATTTTCCATCCAATTCACTTTATTTTTGTAATACATTACACTTGATCGTTGTTGAATAAGTACAGTGGGGGAAAAAAGTATTTAGTCAGCCACCAATTGTGCAAGTTCTCCCACTTAAAAACATGAGAGAGGCCTGTAATTTTCTTCATAGGTACACGTCAACTATGACAGACAAAATAAGATTTTTTTTCCAGAAAATTACATTGTAGGATTTTTAATGCATTTATTTGCAAATTATGGTGGAAAATAAGTATTTGGTCAATAACAAAAGTTTCTCAATACTTTGTTATATACCCTTTGTTGGCAATGACACAGGTCAAACGTTTTCTGTAAGTCTTCACAAGGTTTTCACACACTGTTGCTGGTATTTTGGCCCATTCCTCCATGCAGATCTCCTCTATAGCAATGATGTTTTGGGGCTGTCGCTGGGCAACACAGACTTTCAACTCCCTCCAAAGATTTTCTATGGGGTTGAGATCTGGAGACTGGCTAGGCCACTCCAGGACCTTGAAATGCTTCTTACGAAGCCACTCCTTCGTTGCCCGGGCGGTGTGTTTGGGATCATTGTCATGCTGAAAGACCCAGCCACGTTTCATCTTCAATGCCCTTGCTGATGGAAGGAGGTTTTCACTCAAAATCTCACGATACATGGCCCCATTCATTCTTTCCTTTACACGGATCAGTCGTCCTGGTCCCTTTACAGAAAAACAGCCCCAAAGCATGATGTTTCCACCCCCATGCTTCACAGTAGGTATGGTGTTCATTGGATGCAACTCAGCATTCTTTGTCCTCCAAACACGACGAGTTGAGTTTTTACCAAAAAGTTATATTTTGGTTTCATCTGACCATATGACATTCTCCCAATCCTTTTCTGGATCATCCAAATGCACTCTAGCAAACTTCAGACGGGCCTGGACATGTACTGGCTTAAGCAGGGGGACACGTCTGGCACTGCAGGATTTGAGTCCCTGGCGGCGTAGTGTGTTACTGATGGTAGGCTTTGTTACTTTGGTCCCAGCTCTCTGCAGGTCATTCACTAGGTCCCCCCGTGTGGTTCTGGGATTTTTGCTCACCGTTCTTGTGATCATTTTGACCCCACGGGGTGAGATCTTGCGTGGAGCCCCAGATCGAGGCAGATTATCAGTGGTCTTGTATGTCTTCCATTTCCTAATAATTGCTCCCACAGTTGATTTCTTCAAACCAAGCTGCTTACCTATTGCAGATTCAGTCTTCCCAGCCTGGTGCAGGTCTACAATTTTGTTTCTGGTGTCCTTTGACAGCTCTTTGGTCTTGGCCATAGTGGAGTTTGGAGTGTGACTGTTTGAGGTTGTGGACAGGTGTCTTTTATACTGATAACAAGTTCAAACAGGTGCCATTAATACAGGTAACGAGTGGAGGACAGAGGAGCCTCTTAAAGAAGAAGTTACAGGTCTGTGGGAGCCAGAAATCTTGCTTGTTTGTAGGTGACCAAATACTTATTTTCCACCATAATTTGCAAATAAATTCATTAAAAATCCTACAATGTGATTCTCTGGATTTTTTTCTCTCAATTTGTCTGTCATAGTTGACGTGTACCTATGATGAAAATTACAGGCCTCTCATCTTTTTAAGTGGGAGAACTTGCACAATTGGTGGCTGACTAAATACTTTTTTCCCCCACTGTAGCTGTACCATAATATTAGCACTGTTAAGCATTCTGTAGCTGCAACTTTGTAAACCTCCAATTGTCCTAATATTCCACCCACTTAAATCTCCCCCATATCTAGGTCTATTGTCACTAAGACCGTCAGACCATCTCCCTGACTCATGACGCACCTTTGTGTCCTAAGGCAAACCCTTGGCTGCAATTGGCATAGGCCAGAGGGAAATATGGGCAGTCCCATGATAACATAATTCAATACTGCCACCCTTCAGTAACACATTCAAAGCCCTGTAGGTCTATTGCATATCTATGAGGGTGCTTTTTAAGAGAAATAACCAAATAACATGGAAAACGGTCAGAAAAAAAATAATAACAATAATAGATCATATTAATAGAAATAATAACAGCACAATATTATAAATTCATGCTCATATTTAGAAAGTCCTAGCTCATGGCTTGGTTTTTGCTCTGACATGCACTGTCAACTGTGGGACCTTGTATAGACAGGTGTGTGCCTTTCCAAATCATGTCCAAACTATTTAATTTACCACAGGTGGACTCCAATCAAGTTGTAGAAACATCTCAAGGATGATCAATGGAAACAGGATGCACCTGAGCTCAATTTCGAGTCTCATAGCAAAGGGTCTGAATACTTATGTAAAGGTATTTGTTTTAGTTTTTTTTATAAATTAGCAAAAATGTATAAAAACCTGTTTTCTCTATGTCATTATGGGGTATTGTGTGTAGATTGATTAGTTTTTTATATTATGTAATCCATTTTAGAATAAGGCTGTAACGTAACAAAATGTGGAAAAAGAGAAGGGGTCTGAATACTTTCCCAATACACTGTATCCTTGGCCTCAATCTGTACCACTATACTTGAAGGCTATAGCATTCACAGATTCAGTCCTTTTTGCTGAAATTAATTTTGGGCACCTTTCTGATATTCAAATGAGAGTGCAAGTGCACCTGTGCTTCTTTTCCAGAGCGACCCAAGGACGTGAGTGAACATCTGTCTGAGTGGGGAGTCTGAGTGCATACCGGTCGGCTACTCAATCAAATCTTAAACTTGACATTCTAGCTACTCTGTTGATTGCTCAAGTACTATGAGACTATTTAGGTACCCTGTATGTTCCGAATAAACATTTTAAAAAGTTACCATATATAGAATGCAATAGGAATTTACAAGACATTTGGTGGTAGTAGTAGTTTGATTTCGAGATACGTACATCATTTGAACTAATTGATGGAACTTCTAGTCACATTCCAGACGTATGGATACATATAACTCATAAGGGTTCTTCTCAACATGCCCATGCCTCTACCCAGCCTAATTTCTCCAGAGACTCACCGTGCAAGCTGGCATCCTCTCACTCCACAGCTGCCTGTATTTCTATAGGGTCTTCTGTGTGAGGAAACGTGTTGGCAATCCTGTGAAACACACCTTTCACACATGGTGTGATACTGCTGCTGCTGCAATCGCTGTGTGCTAGGCCTCAATTCCTCCTGTAATCTGTATCCACCCTGTGTTTGTGTTTGTGTGTGTGTGTGTGCCAGTATATGTGTGTGGGTGTGCGTGCGTGTGTGTGTGTATGTGTTTACCGGTATGTGTGTGTCTTCTGTGCAACAGTCTGTCACCGTACAGATCCGGCAACGCTCTCAGGTGTAAGGGTGTGAGAAGGTTGTTGCCTCACGTGACAAGATTATCACGCACCACACATGTAATGTGTTTTTCCCCCTCTAGTTATACTGAACAAAAATATAAACCCAACATGCAACAATTTCAACAATATAAGGAAATAGGTAAATTGAAATAAATAAATTAGGCCCTAATCTATGGATTTCACGACTGGGAATACAGATATGTAGCTGTTGGTCACAGATACCTTAAAAAAAAGTAGGGGTATGGATCAGAAAACCAGTCAGTATCTGGTGTGACCACCATTTGCCTCATGCAGCGCGGCACATCTTCTTCGCATAGAGTTGATCAGGCTGTTGATAGTGGCCTGTGGAATGTTGTCCCACTCCTCTTCAATGGCTGTGCGAAGTTGCTGGATATTGGCGGGAACTGGAACATGCTGTCGTACACATCGATTCAGAGCATCCCAAACATGCTCAATGGGAGACATGTCTGGTGAGTATGCAGGCCATGGAAGAACTGGGACATTTTCAGCTTCCAGGAATTGTGTACAGTTCCTTGCAACATGGGGCTGTGCATTATCATGCTGAAACATGAGGTGATGGCGGCGGATGAATGGCACGATAATGGGCCTCAGGATCTCGTCACGGTATCTCTTTGCATTCAAATTGCCAATGATAAAATACAATTGTGTTCGTTGTCCATAGGTTATGCCTGCCCATGTCATAACCGCACCGCCACCATAGAGCACTCTGTTCACAACGTTGACATCAGCAAACCGCTCACCCACACAACGCCATACACTTGGTCTGCAGTTGTGAGGCCGGTTGGACATACATCCAAATTCTCTAAAACAACGTTGGAGACGGCTTATGGTAGAGAAATGAACATTAAATTATCTGGCAACAGCTCTGGTGGACAATTCTGCAGTCAGTATGCCAATTGCACACTCCCTCAAAACTTGAGACATCTGTGGCATTGTGTGACAAAACTGCACATTTTAGAGTGGCCTTTTATTGTCCCCAACACAAGGTGCACCTCTGTAATCATCAGTGGCGGCTGCTCAGGGGAGGACAGCTCATAATAATGGCTGGAATGGAGTCAATGGAATGGTATCATACACATCAAAGACGTGGTTTCCATGTGGTTGATACCACTCCATTGACTCCATTCCAGCCATTATTATGAGCTGTCCTCCGCTCAGCAGCCTCCACTGGTAATGATCATGCTGTTTATTCAGCTTCTTGATATGCCACACATGTCAGGTGTATGGAGTATCTTGGCAAAGGAGAAATGCTCACTAACAGGGATGTAAACAAATGTGTGAACAAAATTTGAGAGAAATAAGCTTTTTGTGGGTATGGAACATTTCTGGGATCTTTTATTTCAGCTCATGAAACATGGGACAAACACTTTACATGTTGCGTTTATATTTTTGTTCAGTATAAATGGCAAGAGCTAGCGTTAGCCTCAAGTACTGTCACGGGTGAGTGTGGTAGCATTTGTAGAAAGCTCTGTCTCCACAGCATGGGCGTCCATCTCCAGGAAAGAGGCTTCCTGTTTCCCTCTCTCTCTCATCTATGCTGCCACTGCAGGGAGAGACAACCTGTTCTGTTTTGATGAATTTGCTAAGCTCTGTCACAAAGCTATATACCCAACCCTACGAGAAAAGATTTTGAAAATATGTATTTTCTCCCTGAAAAATTATTAAAAAGTATTTTCAATGTCTAGTGCTCACTGGAAAAAATTATAATCTACGCTCTCTACAGTACATCCTTATCTTCTCCTATATCTCACATAGGCACATCTCATCTAACAACCTCATCATCAGATTTGATTGGTTACATACCCAGCATTTTGCTTTAAAACCACCCTGTTTGACAGCCAGTATTCTAGTTTTTCGCATCCAAGTTGAAATAAGAGTTCTAAATAGTTCAGTGTTCTCTGTCCATGTGCAGCAATTGATATTAGGCAAACATTAATATGAAAAGGGATTGACTGTAACACTTTATTTGAAGGGTACCTAAGGACTTCATAACCCATGCATAACCCCTTCATAAGCAGTGCATTTCCGGCTATGTCAACAGCCACAAGTTATGCATTAGATGGGGTCGTTCTGCAAAAAGTGTGCCTTTTGCATCCCTTATGATTTAAAAGTCTGTTATATTAAATGCAGCCAGAACGCTCACGATTGACTTCGTCTGTCCATGTCCCGAGGACGTCGGGAAATCAGTGAGCACAATGACCATTAAGTAGGTTTGTGTTTTGCTAGTGTGTTGTGGACAGAGGCGGCAGATGGGCGAAATCCCATGACTTCAGGTCCGAAGGTTGCGTGTTCAATCCCAGTGGTAGACACTAGCGTTTATTTTATATTTTGAAGCTTCCATTCAATTGCCACTCCCATTCAATTTCCACAATATGTCACAAGGGGATTTATGGCTGACTTAATAGTGTAGGGAATAGTGTAGGGAATCTTTGTACCATCTAAATCGCAGTGAAAAATATTTTAAATAACTCAAAATATTGTTTTTACAACTGTTTGAAGCTGGTGGACTAAAACCGAAAGTAAAAGGCTCAAGCGGGAGTCTCCGCCATGTTACGGGGAAATGGGATGCGGGGGAGGGGGGAGATTTGTTTTAAATGCAGCCTAGTGCTGTTGCAATTCACCTAGCTTCCACTTAGGGGACAAATTCTGAGAAATTCTAGGTGTAGCACCTTTAAAGGTTGAGATGGGAAAATCGTTTTTTATTATGTTGACAATGTTAAAATTAGGTGAAATCAATTATTATTTAAAAAAAAATCAAGTTACACTTCTCAAAAGGCACAGAATTGGTGGAACAACCCAGACATTCTCTCTATTTGTTTACACAGGTGAAGACCCATGATGCTCCTTACAGTTTCTGCCCCCCAGGTGACAAACTGTGACAAAGATCTGTGACCAACGTGTGTGACACAATGTTGAAACAAGACCCTATTTCAGCAGGTGACATGCGGTGAGTGGAAACAAACTGTCACAAATCTGACCAGTTTGTCACCAAGCCCATAACAATGACCCTTTCCATCTGTGTGTTGAGACATTATTTCTTGTTGTGTAGCACTGCAGCAATACTAAAGACATTTTGAAGTGGTGAAAGCTGTAGTGACAAGATTGGCTTCCCATTTTAGCTGACTTGATCGATTTTCTTCAACGGAAGGCTGGCTTTGTGAGTGCGGATCTCAATCTGTTGAGGCCCCAGCGGTGGCATGAACAAACAAGCGTGCCGTGTCCAAGGGGGACATTGATTGGTGCTATTTTTTGCTTTGCCACATGACAGATGCAGCATGTTCACAGGAAAACATCCATGCTCACACCTGTTTGGCTGAATTGGATGTGCGACACAGCACCACTGTTGCTGTGAATGTTGTCACAAAGAGTGAAACACAGCACAGATTAGGGTGATTGAGAATATTATGCATTCTGGTTTGGTTTAGCACTGACCATCCATGTGTGATGTACAAGGCAAGCTATTGCAGAATACTCAATTTGAACAATGCAAAGTTGAATTGAGCACTTTTTGTATATATGTGTATTCTCTCATCAATGTACTGGATGGTACAGTATGTACCTGTGTTCCACTCTGCAATGTATTACTACTAATTTTCATCCATAGGCTCATACTGATGTAGAATCTTATTTTGAGCCAGTTTGCTACAGCAGGAAAATAATCCTGCAGCAACAGGAAATGTGAATTATTATGTGGATTATAATTAATGGATATTTTGCTAATGGTTGATAAATTTTTCATAAGGGAAAATCAAGTCAGAAATGTAAAAGTAGAAATTACAAATTTCAGAAGCCTTTTTAAACCTCAAATACACTACAAGTTTTAAATTACCTGCATTACATGAAAGTTATCCTGCAACAGGGTGATCAAATTAAGATCCTACATCTGTACATGCCACATTGCCTGACAGCATTTCTATAACACGCGTATATCAGCTTCCAGCTTAACATACAGGGGCAGTCTGTCGACTGTTGATTTATAAAAAGGATAAAACTGTATATTATCCCTTCATATACACGTCAACCAGGAAGATTAAAAAGCAGAGCGACATCCTGATGAGTTTTTTGGCACATGCGACAGTTTTGAATTAAAAACGGAGGGAAAACAGATAGTGTAGGACTTGTTTGACGCAGGTAGCATTATAGGCACTAATATCTTATAAATGATTGTAATGACCATCTGGTTCTTTATGGAGTGCTCACAGCCAGACAGCTCAGAGTTGGCATGCATATCTGCTGCACGACTGATTCCTTTGAGCATTTGTGTTTAAAATTCAGTCACCTTGTGTATGAGCATTTTGTCTATCCTAGTTGTCTATATTCAAATAATACATACCAATAACATACAGTGGCTTGCGAAAGTATTTACCCCCCTTGGCATTTTTCCTATTTTGTTGCCATACAACCTGGAATTAAAACAGATTTTTTGGGGGTTTGTATCATTTGATTTACACCACATGCCTACCACTTTGAAGATGCAAAATATTTTTTATTGTGAAACAAACAAGAAATAAGACAAAAAAACTGAAAACTTGAGCGTGCATAACTATTCACCCCCCCAAAGTCAATACTTTGTAGAGCCACCGTTTGCAGCAATTACAGCTGCAAGTCAAATCAAATCAAAATCTAATTTTATTTGCCACATGCGCCGAATACAACAGGTGTAGACATTACAGTGAAATGCTTACTTACAAGGCCCTAACCAACAATGCAGTTTAAGAAAAAATTTAAAATAGCAAATAATTAAAGAGCAGCAGTAAAATAAAATAACAGTAGGGAGGTTATATACAGGGGGTACAGAGTCAATGTGTGGGGGCACCGGTTAGTCGAGGTAATTGAGGTAATATGTACATGTGGGTAGAATTAAAAATAACTACGCATAAATAATAAACAGAGTAGCAGCAGCATAAAATAGGGGGTTGGGGTGGGGTGGGGGGGCAATGCAAATAGTCCGGATAGCCATGATTAGCTTTTCACAAGTCTTACGGCTTGGGGGTAGAAGCTGTTAAGAAGCCTTTTGGACCTAGACTTGGCGCTCCGGTACCGCTTGCCATGCGGTAGCAGAAAGAACAGTCTATGACTAGGGTGGCTGGAGTCTTTGATAATTTTTAGGGCCTTCCTCTGACACCGCCTGGTAAAGAGGTCCTGGATGGCAGGAAGCTTGGCCCCAGTGATGTACTGCCCTCTGTAGTGCCTTGCGGTCGGAGGTCGAGCAGTTGCCATACCAGGCGGTGATGCAACCAGTCAGGATGCTCTCGATGGTGCAGCTGTATAACTTTTTGAGGATCTGAGGACCCATGGCAAATCTTTTCAGTCTCCTGAGGGGGAATAGGCTTTGTCGTGCCCTCTTCATGACTGTCTTGGTGTGTTTGGACCATGATAGTTTGTTGGTGATGTGGACACCAAGGAACTTGAAGCTCTCAACCTGTTCCACTACAGCCCCGTTGATGAGAATGGGGGCGTGCTCAGTCCTCTTTTTTTCCTGTAGTCCACAATCATCTCCTTTGTCTTGAGCACGTTGAGGGAGATGTTGTTATCCTGGCACCACACGGCCAGGTCTCTGACCTCCTTCCTATAGACTGTCTCATCATTGTCAGTGATCAGGCCTACCACTGTTGTGTCATCGGCAAACTTAATGATGGTGTTGGAGTCGTGCCTGGCCATGCAGTCATGGGTGAACAGGGAGTACAGGAGAGGACGGAGCACGCACCCCTGAGGGGCCCCCGTGTTGAGGATCATCGTGGCAGATGTGTTGTTACCTACCCTTACCACCTTGGGGTGGCCTGTCAGGAAGTCCAGGATCCAGTCGCAGAGGGAGGTGTTTAGTCCCAGGGTCCTTAGCTTAGTGATGAGCTTTGAGGGCACTATGGTGTTGAACGCTGAGCTGTAGTCAATGAATAGCATTCTCACATAGGTGTTCCTCTTGTCCAGGTGGGAAAGGGCAGTGTGGTGTGCAATAGAGATTGCATCATCTGTGGATATGTTGGGGCGGTATGCAAATTGGAGTGGGTCTAGGGTTTCTGGGATAATGGTGTTGATGTGAGCGGGATAATGGTGTTGATGTGAGCCATGACCAGCCTTTCAAAGCACTTCATGGCTACAGACGTGAGTGCTACGGGTCGGTAGTCATTTAGGCAGGTTATCTTAGTGTTCTTGGGCACAGGAACTATGGTGCTTGAAACATGTTGGTATTACAGACTCATTCAGGGACATGTTGAAAATGTCAGTGAAGACACTTGCCAGTTGGTCAGCGCATGCTCGGAGTACACGTCCTTGTAATCCGTCTGGCCCTGCGGCCTTGTGAATGTTGACCTGTTTAAAGGTCTTACTCACATCGGCTACAGAGAGCTTGATCACATAGTCATCCAGAACAGCTGATGCTCTCATGCATGCTTCAGTGTTGCTTGCCTCAAAGCGAGCATAGAAGTGATTTAGCTCGTCTGGTAGGCTTGTGTCATTGGGCAGCTCGCGGCTGTGCTTCCCTTTGTAGTCTGTAATAGTTTTCAAGCCCTGCCTGTCTCTTGGGGTATGTCTCTATAAGCTTGGCACATCTAGCCACTGGGATTTTTGCCCATTCTTCAAGGCAGAACTGCTCCTGTATTTAGGGCCATCCATCATTCCTTCAATTCTGACCAGTTTCCCAGTCCCTGCCGATGAAAAACATCCCCACAGCATGATGTTGCCACCACCATGCTTCACTGTGAGGATGGTGTTCTCGGGGTGATGATAGGTGTTGGGTTTGCGCCAGACATAGCGTTTTCCTTGATGGCCAAAAAGCTCAATTTGAGTCTCATCTGACCAAAATACCTTCTTCCATATGTTTGGGGAGTCTCCCACATGCCTTTTGGCGAACACTAAACGTGTTTACTTATTTTTTTCTTTAAACAATGGCTTTTTTCTGGCCACTCTTCTGTAAAGCCCAGCTTTGTGGAGTGTACGGCTTAAAGTGGTCCTGTGGACAGATACTCCAATCTCCGCTGTGGAGCTTTGCAGCTCCTTCAGGGTTATCTTTGGTCTCTTTGTTGCCTCTCTGATTAATGCCCTCCTTGCCTGGTCTGTGAGTTTTGGTGGGCGGCCCTCTCTTGGCAGGTTTGTTGTGGTACCATATTCTTTCCATTTTTTAATAATGGATTCAAAGTTTCTGATATTTTTTTATAACCCAACCATGATCTGTACGTCTCCATAACTTTGTCCCTGACCTGTTTGGAGAGCTCCTTGGTCTTCATGGTGCCGCTTGTTTGGTGGTGCCCCTTGCTTAGTGGTGTTGCAGACTCTGGGGCCTTTCAGAACAGGTGTATATATACTGAGATCATGTGACACTCAGATTGCACACAGGTGGACTTTATTTAACTAATTATGTGACTTCTGAAGGTAATTGGTTGCACCAGATCTTATTTAGGGGCTTCATAGCAAAGGGGTTGAATACATATGCACACACCACTTTTCTGTTATTTATTTTTTTGAATTTTTTTAAACATGTTATTTTTTTCATTTCACTTCACCAATTTGGACTATTTTCTGTATGTCCATTACATGAAATCCAAATAAAAATGCATTTAAATTACAGGTTGTAATGCAACAAAATAGGAAAAATGCCAAGGGGCATGAATACTTTTGCAAGGCACTGTATGGACATCATCTCTACTGAAGACAGTTCAAAATGGGATTTTGCAGTTTAACTTTAGGAAGTCCCCTACCAGATACTTCAACAATATCAATTCTAATCCATAACCACTCCAGTAGGCTAAGTAGTGACAGAAGGGGTTTGGAAACAGTATAAGGATACTCAAAGCCATAAAACCACGTTATGGACAGGACAATTCAAACCCTAGAACTAACAAACCAAACCGACAGATCCCTTCACAAAATCCTTCTCTGGACTGATATAGCAGTCTTTGACTGTGTGTGCGTCACAGTGCGTGTGTGTTTGTGTGTGTCAGTATTCGGTTCTTAGCCCAGTGGCAGGTGTCTCATACCTGCCCAGTGTTTGCAGTCTGGCCTCTCTAAGTGCCTGGCCTGCTTGCCTGTCTGCAGCAAATTACAGACCAAGAGGAGCAGATGGGTGCCGACCTCAGCATCCACACCAAGTGGGCTAGGCTACACTAGGCTATGCTAGGCTAAGTTAGCGAGAGGGGAGGGAGACTTGTGTACTCCACATTGCACCGTAGCTAAAGACATTAAGGATCTAATCCAACAGGAGGAGTAAAGGCTCCCCTATCACTCCACACGTGATACATTGTAAAAGGGGTACTGGCACTGACCATGTATTTAGCTTCCTCTCTTATTTCTTGTTTTTATTTTATTTGTATTTTCTTATTACTTTTACTTTTTTGATATTGAATACTGCACTGTTGGGTAGGGCTTGCAAGTTAAGCAGTTCAATGTACTTGTGCATGTGACAAAAAAAAAAACTTGAACATCTGTATCTTGGCCTGCATAAGTAACATGATGCGGCTATTGTGCTAGGCTAATCGGTCACTGAAGGCTGGTGGTTGCTACATGGTTTCAAGGCTTCGGTGCTGACAGTAGACTTTTAGAACCCGGCAAAGTACTCTCACGGTGATGACACACTGTGGTAGTAGCTTTTTCACGTGTCAGTGTCAGTGTGTCTAGTCCTGGGCTAGTTACGGCTTCTTTCTTTCATATGGTGTCCAGATTTCTCTGCTGGGACTAGGAGATGAGTTGTCTTGTCCTTCTGTCTCTCCAACTTCTGGAACTTTAACTCCTATAGTCTCCTCAGCTGCAGCTGTTTGCTCCAGACCAGACCCCTGTTTTCTTTCTTCTTTTATGGTCTTCATGCAGATAGTGCCACTGAGGTGACGACGTGCTACTGGAATGGAGACTATTTGGCAGCGCTGCGCACACAGACACTTCTCTGTGTGTTTCTCACGTCTCGGCTTGCACCGCCGGTGCCGCTCCCATTCATGTGGCTGTGGCCGCATGGTTTTGCCGTGGCTGGTGGACACACATGAAAGGAGGGAAGTGTCACCCAGATTGATGGAAGCTCCTCGGGGGGCTGTGTGTGTGAGAGTGTTTTTGTATGTGTACTGTGTGTGTGTGTGTGTGTGTGTGTGTGTGTGTGTGTGTGTGTGTGTGTGTGTGTGTGTGTGTGTGTGTGTGTGTGTGTGTGTGTGTGCCGGGGAGATGCGTCCCCAGCTGGAGGTGGCCCCAGGGGTCCGTGTTTTCCAAACAGGAAGTGGGTGTCATCGTCTCAGGAAGTGTCTTTGGGACAAAATGGTACATCTGTGTGTCTCTAGCTTCCTTTATATCTTTCTCCTTTGCATTATAGACACACACACACACACACACACACACACACACAGTCTACACCTATACACACTGGCTTATAGCAGTTTGTCTTCATTTCCCCCTGCACCCTGCATGGCTGCTCAGTCGACAGCCGTCGTCCTCCTGCCGAATGTGTCCGCTTCCCATTTACATCTGTTGGCTTGTTAGAGCGTAGCAGACACAATAGTGCTCTAATAATGACTAATTAGCCAGTCAAATTGGGACTGCCGTGCTCAACGACCAGGGGGCGGAGCCTAGAGGGTGGGGTGGAGTTGGTTGGGGTTGAGGAAGTGGAGGCGTGAGTGCAAGCTCAGAATATACTCATTACTCATTCACAGTAGTTAGTTCTGTTGAATGGTACGAAAGGATCCAAGACTATCGCTGTTCAGGAAGAGTCGGTAACATGCAAGTAGATGAGATATCACGACTGTCAAGTTGTAATGAACACAATTATCACCCTAGTCATGACTACATGGCAGTGGCTGTGGCACCATGCTCCTACAGAGGTGTTGACATATGTTTTCTGTGGGCTTTTGGATTGTCTCATCCCTCCTGGACTGACCTCACAGTGCTGTGTATATGTTGGGACAAATTAGTTTTCAGCTTGACTGCTTGTGTGTGTAAATGAGTTTGGAAGGCTATGTAATCAGCCAAGATTGGGGAATGTGCCCAGTGTGTTTGTGTGTGTGTGTGTGTGTGTGGGTGGGTCAGTACGTGGGTGTGTGTGTGCATGTGGGTGTGTGCTTTTTTGTGTGTATTCACTCATGCATGTGTGTGTGTGTGTGTGTGTCTGTGTGTGTGTGTGTGTGTGTGTGTGTGTGCTTGTCAGCGGTGGTGATGAAGGGAGCTGGACCCTAGCCAAGCCCTTGACAGGTCCATTTTGGTTGGTCCTCTTGAGGATGAAGCACTCACTTGAGGGACGTCTGAGAGAAAGTGGAGAAAGGAGAGGCCTCTGCTCACATTTACATTCACTGATCCAGGGAGAGAGCCACACTGACTCTCCACTATTCACCAATGGGAATACTTTCTTTCTTTCTTTCTCTCTCTCTCTCTCTCTCTCTCTCTCTCTCTCTCTCTCTCTCTCTCTCTCTCTCTCTCTCTCTCTCTCTCTCTCTCTCTCTCTCTCTCTCTCTCTCTCTCTCTCTCTCAATTCAATTTCAATTTAAGGGGCTTTATTGGCATGGGAAACATATGTTTACATCTCTCTTAGTATTTTTAAACAATACCTCAGGGGACCTGGTCAAATCTGAAACCAATTGTTTTGTTTTTGCCATGGGCTCCAAACGATTTTCTACAATTAATTATTGTAATGACTACTTTTCTGTTTGTTTTGCCCAAGTTACAAACAGGCCCTTATGAATTACGAATGCGGAGGGAGGCTATTGCCTCTAGCACATCAAAGCCAGTGCAAAGACCCAACGAACGTGTCCAGAACGGGTGCAAATCTGGGGGCGGAAATTAAACAAGCTGGAAACTGTTTTGATATGCAGTAGCTTTTAACAGCCTGCTCAGATTAAAACCGATATCGCACAACATTTCTGGGTGAGTTGGCGGGTATTTCTTAGTTCACACACTATTCACGTGTCCACTAGGGTTGGGGTCAATTATATTTTCATTTTGTTCAATTAGGGGATAGATTTGAAGATATTAGTATCATAAAACAATCTGTCTATTTGCAGCCTGGATTGAAACTGAAAGAAGCCCTAACCTACTCAACTCAGTTTCCCAGTCAGTCTGTGGTGCTAAGTGCCGTGTACATGCAAGTAATAAATAGGTGAGCAGGCTGTATCTCTAGCTCCTTCACCTGGAGACAGCCATTAGCATATGCTAGTGAGCTGGGTAGTGCAGTCATGAGCTAGCTTAGCCGCCGTGTCCATCTGACCCCAGCAGTGGGGCTAATGGCTAATGTCATCAGCCCAGCTCACTGGGGAGATTTGTAATCGCAGACACCACAAAGGGAGTGAGAGAGAGAAGGAGGGATGGGGCAGAGAGGGAGAGCGATAGAAAAAGTGAGAATGAGGGAGGGAGAGCGAGATGGGGTAGGGAGAAAGAGAGACAGAGAGGGAAAGAGAGAGTGAGGTGTGTAGAGAGAGAGAGATGGAGGGAGGGATGGGACATTCAAGGCAGCAGGAAGTCCAGGAAGAATCACTCAAACGCACAGGCATATTTCTACTCTCATGAGGTGTTTGGTGGATGATGTAGCTCTTTCTGGCCACATTCCCTGATCTTCTTTACTTTCTCTGGTCAGTCACATGCAAAAGCAGCAGGCTTGAACCCATTAAGGACACCTGGGTGTGGGGCCATGCTACTGTAGTACGGAGCCCAGGAGGAGCAGGCGGCGAAAGCAGATTAGCATGCCAGGATCTCACATGTTGCATAACAGATCCCCTTCTCGTGAAAAACCTGCTGGCCGACCGCTAAGCAGGATTGGCCTTTCACTAACGCCCCGTACACACACACACGCACACACGCACGCGCACGCACAAGCATACACGCACGCAGGCACGCACACACACAGTCTGATCCGCCCTCTTTGGGTCAGTTGTGTGTATGTGTTAGTGTGTATGTGTTAATGTGTCAGCCTGTACATGTGTGTTTGCTTGTGTGACTGTTTGTGTGTTTGTGTGTATGTGGTTGTGTAGATACAGTATGTGTAAGTCAGGGCAGACTACAGTCTCCTGCAGCCCAATATGTCTGCTCACGTATGTTCAGGCAAAAGCCATCACAAATGTCATTAGTTGGACTGGACTGGCAGCCGGAAGGTGATTAGGCACTGTGCTTATAGGCCTGTTTTTTTAGAGACCTGCCAGTCCAGTCCAACTGGTGTGTGTGTGTGTGTGTGTGGATGCATTCTTGTTTTTGGTTTTACTATTCTTGTGGGTACCAGAAGTCCTTACAAGGATAGTAAATCAAGGAGAAAATGTATTGCCGGTCCCCACAAGAAAAAGGTTAGATTTAGGGTTAAGGCTATAATTAGGGTTAGGGTTATAATTAGGGTTAGTGTTAGGGAAAATAGGATTTTGAATGGGAATCAATTGTTTGGTCCCCACAAGATAGTAAAACAAACATGTGTGTATATATAAGTGTGTGTGTAGCCACGTGTGTGTGTGCATGCATGTGTCTGTGGGTTTGTGTGCATGCGTTCTTGCAAGTATGTGTCTGTGTGTGTGTGTGTATCAGCATATGGGCTCTGGCCCAGCGGGGGCCATGATCCGGGGGGCCCCCAACTACACTGATGACTGAAACAGAGCTGAAGCAGCCTGCCTCTTCCTCTGTCCAACTAAGGGGGATAGACACAGACAGGGGGTGGGGGTAAGGGTTTTAAGTAATAAATGAGGTCTCCATGGTGACGGCAGATGCAGCTGCAGCAGAGAAAAGCCTGAGCAGCAGTGTAGGCCTATTGAGACTCGTGAACACCAACAGGCCATGACTTCCACAAATAGATCTCTTAGAGAGGGGCAAAAGATAGAGGGAAGGGGGGAGGAGGAGAGGAGGAGAGGAGGAGGAGAGGAGGAGGAGGGGAGGAGGAGAGGATTGTTTCATAGTGAAGAGAGAACACAAAACGATCACAGGAGACTACATTGAACGCTAATGCTGCACAGATTTGATGATGTGTAAAATTGAACAAATTCAGAAAATTGGAATGGGTATTTATTAGGAAATGCGTGAAGAACCCCCCCAAAAAAGCATGATGGCAAATTTGATAATCATCTAATCAAAAATAATACCACGCACAGTTAATTGTGACTATATACAATTTCCATTCCATAGAAAAGGAGTGATGAATGTATTCTAATCTTGTGACCTCAAGGCCATTTCCATGCACTCTAGAACATTGAGGAAACAATGTAAATCTCTGCAGCTATGTGTGTGTGTGCGGGTGTGTGTGTCCACGTGCGTGTGCTAGTGTCCCCATATTTATTTAAGCAGGTTGTCAATGGACGATAATCCCCTCTTTATGATGACAGGGTGACTTGCTCCTAACTGCTGTTCAATGTCACCCTTCAACGCGTCACCTCCGTAAGACCCAACCCTCCACACAAAAGTTCCTTTGTTACTTAAGTGCTTTTACCCCTAACCCCTTGCCTTGCCTGCCCCCCTGATTTTTTTATATTATTTATGGAGGGACCAGGTTTACCCCTTTTAAGCTGGCTTTTTTGGAGCTTATGAAGCTTTGGTAGCTTTGGTAGCTTTTCACTGCATGCACAAAAAATCCCGACCCCAGAACCATATGGAGCACTATACCTTAATCAGAGTTTGAGTGTGCTCACTAATATTAAAAATAATCCTTGTGATTATGGGAGTGGTTATTAAGAGGGAATCTGGTGTGGCTGGGTGCTGGTGAGAAACAGATGTCTGATGACCCACATCTGCCGTGCATGCTTGGATATTGGAGTGCGGGGTCGCGACCCCGGCCGGGCTCACCTCGGACACTACATCTGTGCTACCAGGGCTATTGGGCTGCTCGCTGCGTTGGTCAGCTGGGCGGGCCGCAGTACACAACCTTCAGAGAAGACAGGGTCATGGGACGGAGAGAAAGATGTAGAAGGAGAGAGAGAGAAAGACAGGGAGAGAGAGAGAAAGAGGGAGAGAGAGTTTAACGATTCTGTCTTGCAGTCATTACGTTTACAGTATGTGTTTATGTTATGTGTAGGTGACTGAACAGGTGATGCAAGCAGTCATAATGACTAATGCCAGTTCAGCACTATAATGATCAATAGTACCAAGGCAAAGGTGTCAACTCAAGTGGTATTGAATTATGAGGGTAAAGTGCATCTGAGATTAGCCCACACTTTAGTCCAACTCAATTTAAAAACAAGTTGGATTTATGTATTTCTTCACAGATGTATGTTGTAATGATGCAGGCGGTTGATGATAACATATGATGACTTCAGTTAATAATAAATGATCCAACATGGGTTCAAATAAAGGTGATACTGATTCATAAAGGATTTAAGTATCTTACATACTGAGCTTTGGGCTGTAGAATCAGTAGGGGGCTTCGAACTAGCAAAGATACACTGAAACACAAAGAACAAACGATAATTGAAAACGGCTTGTTGGACATGAACAGATTGAGGAAATGTGGGAAAGATGATTTGAGTTGTTCTTATTGCACACAAAAATGTGCTTTGGTCATTTATTTTATATCCCAAGGGGAGTGGATGGTTTATGGTCTCAGATAGCTGGGACGATCCACGAAATGAGTGTCTTTTGCTTCCCTTTGATATTTTAAGTAGAAATTGTGCACAAATATTGAATTTTAAAAGCCTGTTATATTAATTAACATGTACAATTCAATAAATCAGAATTGTAATATGAATAAACACTTGCTAAAGTGCCAAAGTCTCTGTATATCCTCTGTGACTTCTAGGAAGATTTTAACCCACTTAACCCCAACATTTCTCCACGTTTTCACCATCATTGTAAAGCCCTAGTTATTTTGTTGCTTTCATAAAGTCATTTCTGTAAGATTATTTATTTCATTATTACTATTTAAATATATATTTAAAAAAGAAACATTGAACATCTAATAGTCAAAGTGTAAAAGCAGGTGAGCTGGTTCTACTCTTGATGGCCATTTTCTGGTACTTACTATATTATAGTAATTTTTTTATTGAACCTTTTGAGATGGGAAAATATGTTTTTTATGAAGTTGAACATGTGCTCTTTATGACAGAATGTAAAAATAAGGTGAAATAAAATAAAAATGTACACTACTGAAAAGGCACCTAATTGGTGGAACGACCCAGCTCTATGATGGAACCAGATATGACTTTTGGCAGTCACTGCGGTTCACACAATATGACTCACTCAAGGTAAAGAAAGGTTCATCAAAGCATTGCCCCACTGTATGAAGATTACAATTGCTTACAAAAAGCTACAATCTTTCCAGAAGACTTATTACATTATATATGCATTAGTGGGACACTTTTTGGTAGATGACTATGTACACAATCAAAATCAGTCTACCCCTATTGATTTCAATTAATTAGAGTCTTATCTACATTTTAATTTTATTCAGCAGACACTGTTATCCAAAGCGACTTACAGGAGAAATTATTGTTAAGTGCCTTGCTCAAAGGCACATTGACAGATTGTTCACCTAATCAGCCTAGGGATTTGAACCAGTGACCTTTTGGTTACTGGTCCAACGCTCTTAACCACTAGGCTACCTGCCGCCCTGCATGATGAAACAAGTTGTGTATTATTCGGTGGATGCTACTATGCCTAAAACAACAACAGACCCCTACTTTTGGACACTTAAGTAGATGAAGTGGGACACTATTTTATCATTTTATTTTATCATTAGATAAAAGTGTCCCACTTCACATGTCACTTGTTATGAAATCATCAATACAACTTTATAGAGGCTTATAGATAACACACGCTCTGTTTTTTTGTGTCAATTACCTTCTATTAGATCCTCTCTATGCTATTGGGAAATTGATTTGGGGACATTCCAAGCTCTTGATGAAAATCTAAATTAATCAAATAAAATAAAAATAAATGGTCACATACACATATTTAGCAGATGTTATTGCGGGTGTAGCGAAATGCTTGTGTTCCTAGCTCCAACAGTGCAGTAGTATCTAACAATTTAAAGGAGTCTGCACAGCTTTTACTTGATCCTGAAACATCTTTATTATTCCCTAAATGCTGTCCCCTTTCATAAATTGAGCCTCTTTTCTATCCTATGTTTCTTACATGTCATTGTCATTCCTTTCTTTCGTTACCTACCTTTGATGGTTCTCTATAATTCCTTCCACTGTCATCCTATGCTGGTTATGTGCTATATAGCGTCTAGACTCGATTTTGAGATGTTATGAACAACTAAAACAACATATTTCAATGTACTTTAGAAGATCTAATGAAGGACATAACATTTAAATTGATTAAAGGTTTATTTTGTGAATTTTTATAGTTGAAAAGGTCCCTGTCCCACTATTCAAACACAATTCAGGGGAAGTGGGACAGTACTATAAATCTGATTTCCATAAAATATAAAAGCTGTTTACATGAATTATTATATTTCAAAACACTATATATAACTATTCATTTTACCGCCAACAGCTAGATTGTTAAAATATAATTGACAGAATGAAAGCCTTAACATTCTAGTGAAAGGTTTCATAGCATGTTTTTTTTTCATGATTGTAGTGTGTGTGGTCAGAAACCTGACCACACACAGTGATGTCACACTATCCAAAACCATTTGTTTCATGCACAGAACACATGCAGCAACAACCCAATAACATTTATTGTGATTGGTTTGCAAAATTACCATAGTACAGTAACCTCAAACACAAATGTCCCACTACACCTGATGCAACACTAATGCGGACTTCACCCTATGTGTTCATACTGTGTATGTATGTTTCAATGTAAAGTATGTATGATAAACATGTTTCTAAAATGTGAGCGGTCATTGAGTTGCTTCTTCATATGGTATTACCGTTTGTTTCAGTCTGGCCAAGCAGTCTGAGGTACAGACAGAACCCTGACCTCTTTCTCTACATGAAACCCTCTCCCTAGTAGCAATACTTGGCACGGTGCCCCTCCTCTCTCTCTCTCTCTCTCTCTCTCTCTCTCTCTCTCTCTCTCTCTCTCTCTCTCTCTCTCTCTCTCTCTCTCTCTCTCTCTCGCTCTCTCTCTCTCTCTCTCTCTCTCGCTCTCTCATACCAATATGTTTTTCCGCCAACTTTATCATACCGCCAACTTGTTTCTGCCTTTTATTTATACCTGTAAGGCATTACCGTTATTAAAGCCATAACATTTATTTCCGCCTAACGACATAATACTAATTTAGGTAATGTTCCGCCTACGGCTTAGTATAAATGTGGCTGTACTGCTGAGGTGGCATTTGCACGAACTACGCACTGTATCCATTAAAAAATGTATTTAGGATATGTCAATCTAGCAAGCTTTCTAGACAACTATGTTTTGGTTTGTTGTTAACATTAGCTTGTTAGCTATATAGCTGGCTAGCCAGCTCATATAATTACCAGAACGTATCTGACAACGTTTTGAGTTTAACTGTAGACAACTTTTTATTCTCCATAACAGGAAAATGTGCAACTTTACATATTATTTACAAGTATGGTGAGCTGCTTATTGTTGTAAATGTGAAGAAATGAAAGCAGTGCTGTATTTTTGTCAGAGGAATTTGCTGTCACAAGTTTGCTGTCACTCAGGTTACCATGACAACGATCACAAGAACAGGGTCAAAGTTGAACGTCTCTTGCTCCTTCCCAGCAAAAGCAATGGCGATATAAAAGGTGAATGCCGACAAGAATGCGGTAAACATTTGGCTATTTGAAAGGGGACCATTTAAACATTGCCCAATTATTTTTTCAGGTAACATACTGCAAATCTCTGTCTCTCTCTCTCTCTCTCTCTCTCTATCTGTCTCTCTCTTTCTCTCTCTCTTTCTCTCTCGCTCTATCAGCACAACAGAAATAAACCCTGGTCACAGCACATCAGCAGAGTGGGCAGCGGCGGTTTGATTGACAGCGGGGGCCAGCGTCTTGACACCAGTCCATGCCCCCGTCATCATTGCTGATCGTCCCACGCTGGCCTTGGAAGTGACAGACACCCACAGAGCCATTTACTCCTGTTGGTTTAGAGCCCCCCATCACAGTGCCAGTCTCTCCCTCTCTCTCTCTCCTCAGAGAGGAGAGATCCCTGTCTCCTGCCATTCTTCCTCCTCCTGCTCCTCTCCCTCTTCCTCCTCCTCCTCTCACCACCATAAATCAGAGGGAATCTGCAGGAACTTAATTAGCTTAATTGCTATGTTTGCTCTAACATAACACTGATCACTCCGGCGCTTGAGATACTGTGTTTGGATAGCGTAAAACAGATGGCCCACTTATTTTTCGGCTGAAAGATCATTTGGGGAAAGTCAGGGACAGGAGTTGGGGTGGTTTGGGGTAATGGGGATTTGTTATCTTTCGCATCAGGATTTTTGTGCTAGGAAGATTTGTTTTTTCTAGCTCTTTAGCAAAGCCACGGCTAAGGCTAATTAATACTGCATTAGCATCCCATGCTAGGCTAGCACTAACTGGCATGATACATATTAGTTATTGACTCCACCACTGCATATTGTCTCATCATATGTTGTTTCTCTGGTAGAACTGGTGGTGCTGCATCAGATGAGTAAAGAGCGTCTCCAACTGCATAAGCATCCAATGCTAGCACTAACCAGCTAAGCGCCTGATACATACAGTATTTGTTCTCGACTCCACAACTGTAATAGCACCATTATGCAGTTTTGTGTCATATATCATTACTGCGGTACAACTGGTGGTGCTGCATCAGATAAAGAGACTAGTACAGAGTGTATCCACCATCCACCTGCCAGGTGCACACTTAATCCCCCACTCCTTCTGATTAAACACAGGCTGCCCATCCTGCTGGCTGCACAAGGTCATCCTTCTGTCACTCTCACAATAGCATTGTGTCACAAATGGCACAATTTTCTCTACAGAATGCACTACTTCCTATAGGGTTCTGGTCAAAAGTAGTGCACTCTGTAGGGATTAGGGTGCCACTTGAGACACACAATAGGACTGTGTACCAACCTGTCCGTCTGTCCTACTTCCACCTTTAACAGGGACAAAGGCCCTCTCAAGGCTGTCACAGTTTGTGTGTGTGTGTGTGTGTGTGTGTGTGTGTGTGTGTGTGTGTGTGTGTGTGTGTGTGTGTGTGTGTGTGTGAGAGTTGTGGGAGATGGAAGACATGTCAATGGGGTAATTGGGTTCGGACGCCTCGTCTTGCCTCGTCTTTTCACAAGCTAATGGATTAAGATTCAGTTAAAAGGGGCTGTCTCCACAGCAACGGCATTTGACATTCCTGATGTGTGTCTGTGGTGCCTCTTGTGATGTGTGTGTATAGGGGCGCCTTACCTTGAAAGGTCAAAGGTACCAAACTATTCGTGTATATGTATGCTGGACTGACTGGTCTACATAAGCTTAATCTTATCTATTGTGGTTGAAAGAGGTGTGTGTAGGGATGTGTAAGTGTCTGTGTATTTGGCGGTACATTTTGCTAGCGTCTTTAGCTACTCCTCTGTTAGCTCTGTTGGCAGCACCATAGCCCTCCCAGTGAAAACAGTAAACAGTAGGTGAGTACCGCTCTTCAGGCGCTGGAGTAGGTATGCGGATATGTAAACAACGGCGCATATCGTTTTGTTTATCCAGCCTAGTCCCGGCTTCCATAATCTCACACTCCCTCGCCGTTGACACGCTGTCTCTTTCAAATGCTCGGCTTCCTCTCCCCATAATATACAGGCCTATCAGTGTTCTCTTTTCATGTGTTATCTTCATAGGAGGTTTGGTAGCATTGTGAGACAGGCATCCAACAGTCTGCATTGCGTTTTATCTGTCAAGTGGCTAAAGCCGCGGCAGTCTGGTCCCAGTCCCTATCAGTCTGGCTTACGCTTTAATGTTCAACAATACCTCTTCATACAATCACCTCTTTGTATGATTTTGAACCGCTTTTATAAACATTGTTGTGTACACTACACAGTAAAAGTAATAAGACGTAGCGTGAAGACTCCCAACTTCAGTGAACCACAACGACAAGGGCGCCGCTATCTCGGAGACTTGGGAGTGGAGAAGAAGGCAAAACTTTTGGAATTCATTACCTCGTATTCCTGTTGATATGAGTCATGTCTTTCTTTTGATGCCATTTTGATTTGAGAGACCTTTGATATTTTGGAGGAGGACAACTGGGAAGCTTTGTGAAAGCGGTGTGCTTCCTCCCTTGCATTAGCTTGTATCCCACTGCTTGCTTTCATGTCTGATGAGATTGCTCTGTTGAGGTGAGACTGAGGTCAACTGGTTCTTTTAGGCTGCTTGTTAACACTGGAGTATGTGTAGAATGATGCTGGAACTACAGGAAATGCAAATGTATAGGGCAGTCAAGGATTAAGAAGGGTTCTAGTTTCTAATTTCCACTTTAACATTTCTGACTTGATTTGCCCTACGAAAAATGTATCAACCCTTACAAAAATGTCCATTAAAGACATGCTCCGTAACTTTGCTGTCTGGTAAGTATTTTTTAAACCTCCCGCTTTGGGCTGTCAATGTGTACTTCATACGTGCATAATCTGTTTTACCTCAATTAGCCACGAAATCCCTAATTTAAAAGCGACTGTTTTTCTGGAAGCTGTGCTGTTCCATTTTTCCTAAATTTTCCCAAATGTGGGCCAGCCCCATAGCAATTCGAGTTCTAGCCAATGAGCTTCAGCCCCTCACCATTTGAGTGACAGCTAGCAAGATGCAGAAATGCAAACAGCCGAGTAAGAGAGGGGGCAATGACGTGGTGCACATATCTGCACATACAGTGCATTCGGAAAGTATTCAGAACCCTTGACTTTTTCCACATTTTGTTACGTTACAGCCTTATTCTAAAATGGATTAAATAAAAAATGTCCTCATCAATCTACACACAATACACCATAATGACAAAGCGAAAACAGATTTATATACATTTTTGCACATTTATAAAAAAACAAAAAACAGAAATACCTTATTTACATAAGTATACAGACCCTTTGCTATGAGACTCGGAATTTAGCCCAGGTGCATCCTGTTTCCATTGATCATCCTTGAAATGTTTCTACAACTTGATTGGAGTCCACCTGTGATAAATTCAATTGATTGGACATGATTTGGAAAATGCACACACCTGTCTATATAAGGTTAACAGTGCATGTCAGAGCAAAAACCAAGCCATGAGGTCAAAGGAATTGTCCGTAGAGCTCCGAGACAGGATTGTGTCGAGACAGATCTGCAGAAGGGTACCAAAACATTTCTGCAGCATTGAAGGCCCCCAAGAACACAGTGGCCTCCATCATTCTTAAATGGAAGAAGTTTGGAACCATCAAGACTCTTCCTAGAGCTGGCCGCCCGGCCAAACTGAGCAATCGGGGGAGAAGGGCCTTCGTCAGGGAGATGACCAAGAACCGATGGTCACTCTGATCGCGCTCCAGAGTTCATCTGTGGAGATGGGAGAATCTTCCACAAGGACAACCATCTCTGCAGCACTCCGCCAATCAGGCCTTTATGGTAGTGGCCAGACGGAAGCCACTCCTCAGTAAAAGGCACATGACAGCCCGCTTGGAGTTTGCCAAAAGGCACCTAACGGACTCTCAGACCATGAGAAACAAGGTTCTCTGGTCTGATGAAACCAAGATTGAACTCTTTGGCCTGAATGCCAAGTGTCACATCTGGAGGAAACCTGGTACCATCCCAACGGTGAAGCATGGTGGTGGCAGCATCATGCTGTGGGGATGTTTTTTTAGCGGCAGGGACTGGGACACTAGTCAGGATCGAGGGAAAGATGAACGGAGCAAAGTACAGAGAGATCCTTGATGAAAACCTGCTCCAGAGTTTTCAGGACGTCAGACTGAGGTGAAGGTTTTTACTTTTAATAAACGTTTAATCAATCTCTGTGTTCAACAAATTTACCAACTTTTTAGTTTTGTCCTCACTCATCTTTTTTCGTTAAACTTTTTCACCCCGGACGTTTTATCCCGAGACAGAAGAGTCATTTTCCTGTGCGTTTTAGCTGCCAATTTTACTTTATTTTCAATTTTTCCATCGCAACTTTTTTCCCTTATTCAACTTTTTCACTCCGGACGCTTTATCTGGACATGGTTCGTCAACATCTTCAACAGCCGAAGCTAAGTAGTAACATTAACATGATGTCTTCTAATTGCAGTCGCTGTACTCATAATATACAGGAGAACGATCGCCTTACGGCGAGAATAGCTGTGCTACAAGCCCAGCTTCAGACGCAATCGTTAGGCAAGGGTAATGTCAGTGTAGGAAAGGAAGAAACAGCGTCTGTGCCACCAGTAAGTACAGACAGTAACGTTAGTATAAATCCCCCCGCACAGTCCCCGCAGCCGGACAACTTTCTCATGGCTTCTGGAGGGAAATACTGTTGGAATGCTCAACCGGTGTCGCTCATTCAGCCGACAGAAACCTTCAACCGGTTTTCCCCATTATGTAGCGAGTCGGAGTCTGAGTCTGAGTCTTCTCTTGTCTCTACTCCTCCCGTTACGGGGTCTGAGACGCCGAAGGCTCCCACCATTAGCTCTGACAAATTGAAAACCCTAGTCATTGGCGACTCCATTACCCGCAGTATTAGACTTAAAACGAATCACCCAGCGATCATACACTGTTTACCAGGGGGCAGGGCTACCGACGTTAAGGCTAATCTAAAGATGGTGCTGGCTAAAGCTAAAACTGGCGAGTGTAGAGAGTATAGAGATATTGTTATCCACGTCGGCACCAACGATGTTAGGATGAAACAGTCAGAGGTCACCAAGTGCAACATAGCTTCAGTGTGTAAATTAGCTAGAAAGATGTGTCGGCATCGAGTAATTGTCTCTGGCCCCCTCCCAGTTAGGGGAAGTGACGAGCTCTACAGCAGAGTCTCAGCACTCAATCGCTGGTTGAAAACTGTTTTCTGCCCCTCCCAAAAGATAACATTTGTGGATAATTGGCCCTCTTTCTGGGACTCACCCACAAACAGGACCAAGCCTGACCTGCTGAGGAGTGACGGACTCCATCCTAGCTGGAGGGGTGCTCTCCTCTTATCTACCAACATAGATAGGGCTCTAACTCCTCTAGCCCCACAGTGAAATAGGGTGCAGGCCAGGCAGCAGGCTGTTAGCCAACCTGCCAGCTTAGTGGAGTCTGCCAATAGCATAGTCAGTGTAGTCAGCTCAGCCATACCCATTGAGACTGTGTCTGTGCCTCGACCTAGGTTGGGCAAAACTAAACATGGCGGTGTTCACCCTAGCAATCTTATTAGGATAAAGACCTCCTCCATTCCTGCCATTATTGAAAGAGATCGTGATACCTCACATCTCAAAATAGGGTTACTTAATGTTAGATCCCTCACTTCAAAGGCAGTCATAGTCAATGAACTAATCACTGATCATAATCTTGATGTGATTGGCCTGACTGAAACATGGCTTAAGCCTGATGAATTTGCTGTGTTAAATGAGGCCTCACCTCCTGGTTACACTAGTGACCATATTCCCCGTGCATCCCGCAGAGGGCGGAGGTGTTGCTAACATTTACGATAGCAAATTTCAATTTACAAAAAAAAAATGGCGTTTTCATCTTTTGAGCTTCTAGTCATGAAATCTATGCAGCCTACTCAATCACTTTTTATAGCTACTGTTTACAGGCCTCCTGGGCCATATACAGCGTTCCTCTCTGAGTTTCCTGAATTCCTATCAGACCTTGTAGTCATAGCAGATCATATTCTAATTTTTGGTGATTTTAATATTCACATGGAGAAGTCCACAGACCCACTCCAAAAGTCTTTCGGAGCCATCATCGACTCAGTGGGTTTTGTCCAACATGTCTCTGGACCTACTCACTGCCACAGTCATACTCTGGACCTAGTTTTGTCCCATGGAATAAATGTTGTAGATCTTAATGTTTTTCCACAAAATCCTGGACTATCGGACCACCATTTTATTACGTTTGCAATCGCAACAAATAATCTGCTCAGACCCCAACCAAGGAGCATCAAAAGTCGTGCTATAAATTCTCAGACAACACAAAAATTCCTTGATGCCCTTCCAGACTCCTTCTGCCTACCCAAGGACGTCAGAGGACAAAAATCAGTTAACCACTTAACTGAGGAACTCAATTTAACCTTGCGCAATACCCTAGATGCAGTTGCACCCCTAAAAACGAAAAACATTTGTCATAAGAAACTAGCTCCCTGGTATACAGAAAATACCCGAGCTTTGAAGCAAGCTTCCAGGAAATTGGAACGGAAATGGCGCCACACCAAACTGGAAGTCTTCCGACTAGCTTGGAAAGACAGTACCGTGCAGTACCGAAGAGCCCTCACTGCTGCTCGATCATCCTACTTTTCCAACTTAATCGAGGAAAATAAGAATAATCCAAAATTTCTTTTTGATACTGTTGCAAAGCTAACTAAAAAGCAGCATTCCCCAAGAGAGGATGGCTTTCACTTCAGCAGTAATAAATTCATGAACTTCTTTGAGGAAAAGATCATGACCATTAGAAAGCAAATTACGGACTCCTCTTTGAATCTGCGTATTCCTCCAGGGCTTAGCTGTCCTGGATCTGCACAGCTCTGCGAGGGCCTGGGATCGGGAGAGACACTTAAGTGTTTTAGTACTATATCTCTTGACACAATGATGAAAATAATAATGGCCTCTAAACCTTCAAGCTGCATACTGGATCCTATTCCTACTAAACTGCTGAAGGAGCTGCTTCCTGTGCTTGGCCCTCCTATGTTGAACATAATAAACAGCTCTCTATCCACCGGATGTGTACCAAACTCACTAAAAGTGGCAGTGATAAAGCCTCTCTTGAAAAAGCCAAACCTTGACCCGGAAAATATAAAAAACTATCGGCCTATATCGAATCTTCCATTCCTCTCAAAAATTTTTAGAAAAAGCTGTTGCGCAGCAACTCACTGCCTTTCTGAAGACAAACAATGTATACGAAATGCTTCAGTCTGGTTTTAGACCCCATCATAGCACTGAGACTGCACTTGTGAAGGTGGTAAATGACCTTTTAATGGCGTCAGACCGAGGCTCTGCATCTGTCCTCGTGCTACTAGACCTTAGTGCTGCCTTTGACACCATCGATCACCACATTCTTTTGGAGAGACTGGAAACCCAAATTGGTCTACACGGACAAGTTCTGGCCTGGTTTAGATCTTACCTGTCGGAAAGATATCAGTTTGTCTCTGTGAATGGTCTGTCCTCCGACAAATCAACTGTACATTTCGGTGTTCCTCAAGGTTCCGTTTTAGGACCACTATTGTTTTCACTATATATTTTACCTCTTGGGGATGTTATTCGAAAACATAATGTTAACTTTCACTGCTATGCGGATGACACACAGCTGTACATTTCAATGAAACATGGTGAAGCCCCAAAATTGCCCTCGCTAGAAGCCTGTGTTTCAGACATAAGGAAGTGGATGGCTGAAAACTTTTTACTTTTAAACTCGGACAAAACAGAGATGCTTGTTCTAGGTCCCAAGAAACAAAGAGATCTTCTGTTAAATCTGACAATTCATCTTGATGGTTGTAAAGTCGTCTCAAATAAAACTGTGAAGGACCTCGGCGTTACTCTTGACCCTGATCTCTCTTTTGACGAACATATCAAGACTGTTTCAAGGACAGCTTTTTTCCATCTACGTAACATTGCAAAAATCAGAAATTTTCTGTCCAAAAATGATGCAGAAAAATTAATCCATGCATTTGTTACTTCTAGGTTAGACTACTGCAATGCTCTATTTTCCGGCTACCCGGATAAAGCACTAAATAAACTTCAGTTAGTGCTAAATACGGCTGCTAGAATCCTGACTAGAACCAAGAAATTTGATCATATTACTCCAGTGCTAGCTTCCCTACACTGGCTTCCTGTTAAGGCAAGGGCTGATTTCAAGGTTTTACTGTTAACCTATAAAGCGTTACATGGGCTTGCTCCTACCTATCTTTCCGAGTTGGTCCTGCCGTACATACCAATACGTACGCTACGGTCACAAGACGCAGGCCTCCTAATTGTCCCTAGAATTTCTAAGCAAACAGCGGGAGGCAGGGCTTTCTCCTATAGATCTCCATTTTTATGGAACAGTCTGCCTACCCATGTGAGAGACGCAGACTCGGTCTCAACCTTTAAGTCTTTACTGAAGACTTATCTCTTCAGTAGGTCATATGATTGAGTATAGTCTGGCCCAGGAGTGTGAAGGTGAACGGAAAGGCTCTGGAGCAACGAACAGCCCTTGCTGTCTCTGCCAGGCCGGTTCCCCTCTCCACTGGGGTTCTCTGCCTCTAACCCTGTTGCAGGGGCTGAGTCACTGGCTTGCTGGTGCTCTTTCATGCCGTCCCTGGGAGGGGGTGCGTCACTTGAGTGGGTTGAGTTACTGACGTGATCTTCCTGTCTGGGTTGGCGCCCCCCTTGGTTTGTGCTGTGGTGGAGACCTCTGTGGGCTATACTCGGCCTTGTCTCAGGATTGTAAGTTGGTGGTTGAGGATATCCCTCTAGTGGTGCGGGGGCTGTGCTTTGGCAGAGTGGGTGGGGTTATATCCTTCCTGTTTGGCCCTGTCCGGTGTTTCTTCGGATGGGGCCACAGTGTCTCCGGACCGCTCCTGTCTCAGCCTCCAGTATTTATGCTGCAGTAGTTTATGTGTCGGGGGCTGGGGTTAGTTGGTTATACCTGGAGTACTTCTCCTGTCTTATCCAGTGTCCTGTGTGAATTTAAGTATGCTCTCTCTAATTCTCTCGTTCTCTCTTTCTCTCTGAGAATCTGAGCCCTAGGACCATACGTCAGGACTACCGGGCATGATGACACCTTGCTGTCCCCAGTCCGCCTGGCCTTGCTGCTATTCCAGTTTCAACTGTTCTGCCTGCGGTTACGAAACCCCTACCTGTCCCAGACCTGCTGTTTTCAACTCTTAATGATCGGCTATGAAAAGCCAACTGAGAGACCTGAGCCCTAGGACCATACGTCGGGACTACCGGCCGTGGTGACTCCTTGCTGTCCCCAGTCCGCCTGGCCTTGCTGCTATTCCAGTTTCAACTGTTCTGCCTGCGGTTATGGAACCCCTACCTGTCCCAGACCTGCTGTTTTCAACTCTTAATGATCGGCTATGAAAAGCCAACTGAGATTTATTCCTGATTATTATTTGACCATGCTTGTCACTTATGAACATTTTTGAACATCTTGGCATGGTTCTGTTATAATCTTCACCCGGCACAGCCAGAAGAGGACTGGCCACCCCTCATAGCCTGGTTCCTCTCTAGGTTTCTTCCTAGGTTTTCGCCTTTCTAGGGAGTTTTTCCTAGCCACCGTGCTTCTACACCTGCATTACTAGCTGTTTGGGGTTTTAGGCTGGGTTTCTGTACAGCACTTCGAGATATTAGCTGATGTAAGAAGGGCTATATAAAATAAAATTGATTGAAATTGATTGAAGGTTCACCTTTCAACAGGACAACGACCCTAAGCACACAGCCAAGACAATGCAGGAGTGGCTTCAGGACAAGTCTCTGAATGTCCTGCAGTGGCCCAGCCAGAGCCTGGACTTGAACCCGATCGAACATCTCTGGAGAGACCTGAAAATCGCTGTGCAGCGACGCTCCCCATCCAACCTGACAGAGCTCGAGAGGATCTGTAGAGAAGAATGGGAGAAACTCCCCAAATACAGGTGTGCAAAGCTTGTAGCATCATACCTAAGAAGACTCGAGGCTGTAATCGCTGCCAAAGGTGCTTCAACAAAGGACTGAGTAAACGGTCTGAATACTTATGTAAATGTGATATTTCCGTTTTGTATTTGTAATACATTTGCAAAAATGTCTAAAAAACTGTTTTTGCTTTGTCATTATGGGGTATTGTGTGTAGATTGAGGGAAAAAAACAATTTAATGAATTTTAGAATAAGACTAATGTTACAAAATGTGGAAAAAGTCAAGGGGTCTGAATACTTTCCGAATGCACTGTATGTGACGAAGTACGCAATTTTCGGGACCACTTTTGGCTTGTGAGCACTACTTTCAGAACTACTGACTAAAAAGTAGACTAACATTTTCCTGCTGTGAGAAACTGTTCAAATGAAGATAGTAAAAATGTGGTATTTTAGTCTTACTTTTATTTATCAACCCTTTTCATATGCTTGTGGCTTAGTCATGACAGAACTTTCACACCTGGAATTTCTCACAGTGCCATTGTGACTTTTGAGTTTCAGATGATTCCATACATTTCCACTTTGAGAGATATGCCTCAAGGCTAGATATCTTATACCATAGACGACAACGGTGGATATGTAACTAAACGGATTAACCTATGGAACAACAGGGTGTAGTGGTACAGTAACAGTCTGTGTCTTCTTAATAAGTGAGCTGTCATCACTCTGCGGTTCCATGCTCTTTCCCAGGTGGAGTAGAATCCACGGAACCCCACCCAGAAGCGTCCTTGTCACAACTTTTGTGGGTATTGTGTTCGGTGGCACTCGCCATTGGTATGTATAAATCTCACATAAACGGAACTTATGCACACGCATGCACACACACACACAAACACAAACACACACACACACACACAATTACCCCATATTGTTTCAACAGCGGAAGTACAAGGGAAGCACACATGTTCAAAAACCACACAGTCTGAAGTATATTGAACAACTGACCATAAACATGGGGGACCTTTTTGGAAAGAGGATTTGTTTGTGCAATGTGGAAGCAGATGTGTTAGTCAATGCAATACTTCTCAGTCAATGCTGTGTGTTGTAGACAACCATTTCCTCTAACACCTGATTAAGACCCTGCTTTGCTCAATCTGCACAGGCATTTCAACTTCTCTTTTCTGTAAGTGAAACACAAAATACATGGTCTTATATTCAGTCTAGCCTGCTAGCAATTTCCCTGGCTCTCATAAACACAATGTCTTGGTCAGTATAGATAACAGGTCTATTTTATTTTGTATCTGTTGCCCTGACTACTCTGCAGGGTAAATGGCGACGTAAGCCCGTCCTATCCCTGGGTGTCCTCTGACAGCCATGAGAAGGCCCACCTTGCGAGGAGGGATATGGGGATGAGAGGGGAGGGGAGTGATGCTGTCAGGGAGGCAACGTGACCCGGGGCCTTGCTGTGGCGCTGCTTTTCTGAGGGGGGCCACAGCACACTCTAATCACCCTGCCTCGCCACTTATCGAGCTGACAGCCATGGCGCCAGGCTGGAGAGAGGAGCGGAGCAAGCACTGTGTGAGGGAGGGAAGGTGGGAGGGAGGTAGAGAGGTTAGTCAGAGAAAGAGAGAGAGGGGAGGGAGAGAGAGAGAGAGAGAGAGAGAGAGAGAGAGAGAGAGAGAGAGAAAGAAAGAAAGAAACAGAAAATGCTTGGCTATCTTCCTTTTATTCCCTCTCAGAAGCGATACCCCACAATCTCGATTTTATTGATTGTGTTGGGCATGTTGGATTGCTGCTAATGGTCACCTTTCTTGCCTTTCTACCAGCGACGTCATTTCAGATAAACCTAGGGTATGGCAAAGTGAGGGGGGGGGTTATAAAATGTAAGCTCATTTACTGCATTTCTATTCTAAAATGCAATTTGGAGAACAGCAAAAACAAGCAACATTTACTTCAACCATTACACCGTGGCACTATAGCTTAATTCACCTCAGTTGATAGGAGATTTAACATTGTACAAACACGCTCAGCACTGGGACTAGCCATAAACCATATACTACAGCCATCTTCCACCTCTGCACTGTTTTGAGAGAAAAGTTGTGCTGTTCCCTGCAGCTGCGTCAATGCGCTCTCAGCCATACCTCAGTGCTCTCAGCCAGCCGGGCAAATAGCCTTCCCTTTAGTTCTGAGCTGCCCACATGGTCCTAAAGCCAGCCTTCTAATCCCACTAAACTGCATTTGCCTTTTAATCATGATTGGAATGATTTTAGTAGCCTATTTTAAATTGTTTGGTGTTGTGCTAGGGTATGGTGACTGCCATACTCTGCCAAACCCAATTGACGCCCCTGCTTTCTACCTCTCACTGCTACCACAGAACATGTACAATTAAACAGCTGTTGGCAATTTTCCTATTGTCTCACTTTCAATAGGTATAATGTTACATATTTCTATTGCCCCTAAAATGCAGGGCCATTCTATCTTGGTTTTCTTTCTAACTTAATACGAGAAGTTACAGTAAACCAGAGTTCAATACAAATAATTCACCCTAATCAGGTCTATTACCAGGCTTGAAAAAAGACACCCTCATTGTGAAGTAATTCCTTCACAGACAGCTTCTCTCTCTCTCTCTCTCTCTCTCTCTCTCTCTCTCTCTCTCTCTCTCTCTCTATCTCTCTCTCTCTAGCCCCTCTCTCTCTCTCTCTATTCCACCCCCCCCCCTCTCTCTCTCGCTCTACCCCCTCCCCTCTCTATCTCTCCCTCCCTCCCTCCCTCCCTCTCTCTAGGAGCCCTCTGGTACTTATCTAATTAGCTGGGGGAAAGGCTAAATTATAGATGCCTCCCTAAATCATGCAGAGGGGGCCCTAATGTCTGCCATGTAAGGGAACACAGGAGGTATATGGGATCAGTGTGATAATGTGCCTCCCTAATTCTCAACATGTCAGGCACCATTATTCACCCAGGGGAGGACACGGGTCCAGAGCACTGGTAATATGGCACCCTTCCCCCACCTCTGCACCCCTGCTTCCTTACCACTGACAGTGTGGAAGAAAGAGGAGGAGGGGTATGTTCTTTTGAGTGATATTATTGTGAGGTGAGACAAAAGAGAGGGATATGTTAGTATGAAAGACTGATAATTGTAAGATCGAAAGGAAGAGATGAAGAGGCAGAATTTTATATATATATATATATATATATTCACATTTATTTATTGGTCTGAGATCCTTGGAGTTTGAGCATCAATAAATCACTGCGTTCCGTGAAATATTTATCTCCCTCGTCGCTTCATTGAAATTCACTCCGTGCCCTGGAATTTGATTAGACGAACATAAATCTTCCTGTATAGTCAGTGACCACCATGGCTATCCCATCAGTGGGATCTGACATCTGATGGCTGTTTCACCTCTCTCCTGCTATTCTCAGCAGCTGGAAATGCTTTCATTTTCACATTCGGTCGTAAACACAGCGGACGCAGATGAAAAGTCTACACACACCACTTCCCCACATCTGCAATAGGTGCTGGGACTGAGGGAGCAGATCATTGTCTTATTATGGATAATATTTAACTAGCCCGGCGACCAAAAAGCATCTGTATTGTCTTCCTTTGTTTACTGGTGTTTGTCTATTTTCCTGCATTCTTCGAGTTCAGAAGGAGCTCCAAAGTGGCCAATAGAGTTGCCCTAGTGACCCCGCTTTGGCAGCAGTGCATATTGAAGCTGGAAAGCAAAACAAATCTGCGTTTTATGTAACCACTTGGACTAATATTTGTGGACACTGACTCCTCCAAGCCTCCCAAACTGGAGTTTTCCTTTCCCATTAGCGCTCTAGGTATTCCAGATAGTACTATTCATAGGCACTGATTCTCCTTGTGAAATATGAGCTGAGAAAAGGCTCAGGGTTTATGGGATCCAGAGCCAAGCCTTCACATTTATTGTCATTTATGATTATTTATATTGAGGAAACACAGGACACCCCCGGAGATCAGATAGTTGGAGCCAGACAGCCAATAATGTTAACAGGATGGTCCATTGTACTGTGTGGGACGGGGATGTAAAGGCTTTTGGAAGACAAACATAGAGAGAGACATGACGGGGCTGTAGTGGAACAGGTTGAGAGCTTCAAGTTCCTTGGTGTACACATCACCAACAAACTATCATGGTCCAAACACACCAAGACAGTCGTGAAGAGGGCACGACAAAGCCTATTCCCCCTCAGGAGACTGAAAAGATTTGGCATGGGTCCTCAGATCCTCAAAAAGTTATACAGCTGCACCATCGAGAGCATCCTGACTGGTTGCATCACCGCCTGGTATGGCAACTGCTCGGCCTCTGACCACAAGGCACTACAGAGGGTAGTGCGTACAGCCCAGTACATCACTGGGGCCAAGCTTCCTGCCATCCAGGACCTCTATACCAGGCAGTGTCAGAGGAACGCCCTAAATATTATCAAAGACTCCAGCCACCCTAGTCATAGACTGTTCTCTCTGCTACCGCACGGCAAGCGGTACCGGAGCGCCAAGTCTAGGTCCAAAAGGCTTCTTAACAGCTTCTACCCCCAAGCCGTAAGACTCCTGAACAGCTAATCATGGCTACCCACCCCCCCCCCCCACCCCCACCCCCTCTTTTACGCTGCTGCTACTCTGTTTATTATTTATGCATAGTTACTTTAACTCTACCCACATGTACATATTACCTCAATTACCTCGACTAACCGGTGCCCCCGCACATTGACACTGTACCGGTACCCCCTGTATATAGCCTCCCTACTGTTATTTTATTTTACTGCTGCTCTTTAATTATTTGCTATTTTTTATTCTTTACTTATCTATTTTTTACTTAACCTTTATTTTCTTAAAAACGGCATTGTTGGTTAAGGGCTTGTAAGTAAGCATTTCACTGTAATGTCTACACCTGTTGTATTCGGCGCATGTGGCAAATAACATTTGATTTGATTTGATTTTGATTTGAAATGTGCTTGTTCAGTCAATGCCTCATCATTGGATTTCTGGAGCTGATACAGACATAAAGAATAAAGGTATACTTCAAGCGTCAGGCATGTTGACTGGTTTATAGATTAGATTCCAATGTGTTTTCAGAGAGAAAGTTACTGAAAAACCGATAGGACTGGAAAAGAATAAGGGGAGAAAAACGCCAAAACAACACCAGGACGGGAGGGGGGTGAGAGAGGAGAGGAGAAGCTCTCCTTAATGTTGTTTATCTGGTCTGCCCCTCCCCTCTCCGTTTCAATCAACAAAATTACTTTTTAGTTCAATTAACAATAATTCACGCTTAACTGAATAAAGTTTATTACACAATCAAGGCGGGTGAACGAGACAGCGAGTGGGGGAGAGAGAGAGTGCCCCGGCAATGAGCTTAAATACCCGCGAGGGGGTGCATTAGCACATTAGCATTAGCAACTCCCATTGGAGGGGGTGTCAAGGGGCATGATCCGGGTGACCCACCCCAGGCTGAGGGTGTGCCGACTGGGGAAGGCAGGGGTTGTCGAGGGTGGTGGGCGCAGGGGGGTGGATGTTGCTATGGGTTGTCATGGATGTCACTGCATTGTCTGCCCTATATCCTTCCCTTCAGGCAACAGCTTGCATCACACCGATTAAGCCCCAACACACATACAGACAATACAACAACAGCATTTGGCCACGTTTTCTTCCATCCCGACCGTGGCAGGGATGGATATGATTGTGTGGATGCACACACTGTGCCACTGCCTAAGCTTTGTAAATGTGAAATATGGCACCGCACAGCTATAAGTGGTTTTCATTTCAACAATAAGCCCGTCGCCGTTGACTCTGTCTGCATCACCTCGTCTTTCTTTGTTCCGCTCCCCCCCCACCTCTCTCTCTCTCTCTCTCTCTCTCTCTCTCTCTCTCTCTCTCTCTCTCTCTCTCTCTCTCTCACTCTCTCTCTCACTCTCTCACTCTCTCTCTCTCACTCTCTCTCTCTCTCTCTCTCTCTCTCTCTCTCTCTCTCTCTCTCTCTCTCTCTCTCTCTCTCTCTCTCTCTCTCTCTCTCTCTCTCTCTCTCTCTCTCACTCTCTCCCCTAACTGAAATGATTTACGCTTCCACAATTATGGGGTAATCTCCACTGTCATTACTCTTAACATCTGCTCTGTCACAATGCTAAGGGCTTTTGGCTGTGCTTGGCTATGGTTATTGTATGTGCTTACAGCCGCACGATGGGGAGAGACAATTTCTCCTCTCAGTTTGTATGTGCTATCTGCTTTAGCGGGATGAGATGTGTGTTATATGAGTATGAAAAGTAGAGGTAATTTGTTTGGGCTGGCTGTGGCAGTAGGACTCTGTTGGAGGGTTATAGAGGCGGAGTCATGGAGTTAGTGCAATACTGCAGGGGAACCCCTGGAGGTTCAAAAGGTCATTAGTCTGAAGACAACCTTGAGGGAAAGGTCAGGAAAGGTCAACAAGTGACAGATCCTTCAATGGGGAAGATTAGGCAGAGTTTAACACTCACTTTTAGGGGGCAGTGTTATTTGTAGTCAGTGAGAGATAAATGGCCCACAGCTAATAGAGCAAATAGTATGATTACAGACAAAAAGCCACACACACACACACACACACACACACACACACACACACACACACAACAGAGCACTGAGGCAATAGGCTGTCACATTAATTTGCCTTTGTATAGACTGTGAATGATGCTGTTAAAAACCACAAAACAGTCAGTCTAACCTTTCACCAATACTGAGATAAACTGTCAAAGATTTCCATCAGATTATCGGCTCTATTTTCCATTGTTTGTGTTGGCCCTCTCGTTTCCCCTGCCTGCTGAGAAAATGGAAACCTTTTGGTATTCAAATAACCACAAACAGCTCTGTTCACAATGAATAAGCTTCCAATTTCCACCTTGATTCAACGTTCTTAAATGACCTATATACCCTTCATTTAATAACAGTAGTCATTTGTTACTATTATATATGGTGTTGGTAACACTTTACTTGACAGCCAGCGTCATAACATGTTAGGACACAGTCATAACCATGTCATAATATGTCATAACAGGTGACATAACTTTTCATAACACAGTCATGACACATACTGTATTTAGATCTGTTGTGACATAGATTGCGTTATTTTATGGCTGACACCGACATAAGAGTGTAAAAACTCACAAAACCTACCACGGTAGTTATTTTATAGCTGGTTATGACACCTACATAAGAGTGTCAAAACCTACCACACCCACAAAACCTACCACACAAGGCAAAACATCCCATTACACCATAGCCTACGTGTCAACAGTATGTTTATGTTATATATATGTTTTAAATTGACTATATTAAATTATAATTGTAATTGCGCACACAATGATGTCAGACATGCACCTACCCCAATGCTCTGTTGCTGAAGACTGGGATGAATGCAGGAGAAGATTTCAGGAGCAGGACAAGACAGACTCTTTTTGATTGATGACTGATATAAGGGCATGTATGTGATTGGCCTATCTGGCTTAAATGATTATGATGGTCATAATGCTTCTTGACAGTGTCATAAAGTGTATTTTCTTAGTCCAAGTAAAGTGACACAGAATGGTCATAATGCTTCGTGACAGTGTCAAAGTGTATTTTCTCAGTCTAAGTAATGTGACACAGAATGGTCATAATTCTTCAAGAAAGTTATTTAAAATATGATGAAAAAAACATGACTGTAAATAATTAATTACAACAACAACAAAGGATTTAAGAAACAAACTTTCAAACGAAAGGAAACTTCTTGGCAGGAATAAAACGAATTTGAATAATTGTGGGTTTTGACACTCTTATGTAGGTGTCATAATCAGCCATAAAACAGTTGTAAATATATGGGTCATGACAAGTTATGTCAGCTGTTATGACATATTATGACACTGGGTGTCAAGTAAAGTGTTACCATGGTGTTACTGTATTACGATAGCATTAACAAAACCCACAAATAAATTACCCTTGTTTGACCTTAAAGTACTTCTGAGTTTCTTCATAAGAAAAGAATTCCACATGATTCCCAGTCTCACAGTACAACAAAACAAATCCCCAATACTCTTGACTGGGACTCATAAGAAATTATTGTATTTTTAAGAAACTTAGAATTACTTAAGGTCAAACAAGGGCCATTTTTTTAATGGCATACAAATACTGTGCCATATCCTGCCTGCTCTGTTCCTGTGTCCATGCTGCTTTACATAGTGGACCCCAGTGGGACCAGGGGACATGGTGACACATAGTGACACGGGTCCAGAGCGCTGTGTGATTGAGATGGACGACCTGTTTGTGTCATCCATTCTGTCAGTGTGATGGGGGAACACATTGTGACCCTGCTACTGGGACACCAGAGGCCAGGCTGGCAAAGAGAGAAACGATGATTAAAGACACAGGGACTGAATGGGAAAATGTGGATTAATGAAGCACAAATGAAATTAATAACCATGCTATCCCAACAGAAAGAGGGGACTAATTGAGAATATGTCGAGGGGACATGGGACGAGGAGGCTTGTCTGGTTGTTTTGGTTTCAAGGTGACAGGGAACAAAAAGTTACGCCTCATAACCTAGATTTTACTTTGACCTCCTTGGCAGTGAGAGCGGTGGCACTACAATGTCATTTGCAGCATAATGTTTCTGTCTCACACCAGATGTAATGACCTTTGGTATCACTTTATTATGACGCTGTTAAGACATTTAGCTCAAATAAGATGTTACCTAAGCTTTTACATACCCCTTTATGTAGTATGATCACTGCTTATAAAATATTTGTGATGCATTTATGTAGTGTTTATGTAGTTGTAGTTTGTTTAAACTTTTGTATAAAAAGCTTTTTTGTTGTGTTTTTTTGGTATGATGAAATGCCACCCGCTTACTGTATGTTGCAGTTCACAGTGTGAGAGGAAAACAGTTGCTGGAGGATGGAACGACTTGTGCCACGCATTGATTGCACCACCTGCTTGTCGTTTGCTGTTTCTTGCTGCCGTCGCCGTATTCCTCCTCACGCACCTGTACCGCGGCTCGGCTAATTAGCATTTCTACTCGTTAACTTTCCGCTCGTTCTGATGCAGCTGGAAATCAGTCATTAATGGGTTGGTGACCCCGTAGTAAATCTTTACTCCACCCTGGTTAGGTATTAAAGGTGTCACGAGTTACAAAGCCAGAACCCAGAAGCAGACCAGGACAAGGTAAGTTGAAACGAAGGTGAGTGTTTATTTACAAATTCAAGAGTGATGCTGAATAATCCAGGGAACAGAGCGGGCGGCGTTGATTAGTTGTTGGGGGTGCAGTGGTTGATCCAATCATGGCTCGGCAGCCGCCGACCACCAGGCAGAGGTTGGATGAAGGTTCCGGACGAGTGACTGCAGATGGAACAAAACGGAGGTAAGTAAACAACAAACCAACAAGGTGCAAAACAACAAAACTACCGCTAGAAGCTCTAAGACTGATACTCTGGTAAACCTACTGTTCATGGCTAACGATCCGGCAGGGAATGGATGTTAGGCCAGAGCCTAAGAAGGGTGATGATCAGGACCAGGTGTGCAGATTGCTGATGGGATGCAGGTGCGGAAATCAAGAGAGCTCCCCGGAGCGTTCCAGAACCCTCGGGAAACTGGAGATCACGAACAGAAAAACTAGTCCACAGGCAGGACCCGACTCAGACTGCCGGGATCGTTACAGTACCCCCCTCCGACGAACGCCACCGGGCGGACTCCCGGAGCGCCAGGATGGAGGCGGTAGAAGTCACGGATGAGGTCAGCATCTAGGATCTGTCGCCGCGGAATCCAACTCCTCTCTTCAGGACCATACCCCTCCCAGTCCACGAGATACTGGAAACCCCGGCCCCGCCGTCTGGAATCCATAATGCGTCGCACCGTGTAGGCAGGACCACCTCCGATCATCCGAGGAGGAGGAGGAGGAGGCGGAGGAGGCAACAGAGGACTGAGGAAAACAGGCTTGAGGCAGGAGACATGAAAGGTGGGATGGACTCTGAGCGTCCTCGGGAGTTTGAGTCGAACTGCCACCGGATTGATCACCTTCTCCACCACAAACGGACCAATGAACTTCGGTAACAACTTCCTAGACTCAGTCCGTAAAGGAAGATCCCGTGTGGCCAACCAGACCCTATCTCCGATGGTATAGGTGGGAGCGGGGATCCGGCGACGATTCGCCTGGAGCTGATACCGGTCCGAAACTCTAAGGAGTGCCTTTCTGGCCCGATGCCAGGTCCGGTGGCAACGACGAATATGGGCCTGAACAGAAGGCACTGAGAGCTCCTTCTCCTGAGAAGGGAACAAGGGAGGTTGGTAGCCATACAGGCACTGGAAGGGAGACATCCCAGTGGCAGATGTAGGGGAGAGTATTGTGGGCATACTCAACCCAAGGCAACTGAGAGACCCAGGAGGTGGGGTTGGAAGAGGCCAGGCAGCGTAGCGTGGATTCCATCTTCTGGTTGGCTCTCTCCGCCTGACCATTAGATTGGGGGTGAAAACCAGATGTGAGACTGACTGTAGCTCCAATGGCCAAACAGAAGGACTTCCAGACAGCAGAGGTAAACTGAGGGCCACGGTCGGAAACGATATCACTGGGCAACCCGTGGACCCTGAAAACCTCCCTAACCAGGATCTCGGACGTCTCCGAGGCAGAGGGAAGCTTGGCAATTGGCACAAAGTGGGCGAACTTGCTGAATCTGTCCACGATAGTCAGAACGACCGTGTTCCCCTCAGAAGCGGGCAACCCAGTGACAAAGTCCAGGGCCAGATGCGACCATGGTCGCCGGGGAATAGGAAGGGGGGTGAAGTAGTCCAGAGCTGGGCCGATTGGTACTCTTATTCTGCGCACACACTGGACAGGCAGCAACATAACCCCGAGTATCCTCGGCCATGGCAGGCCACCAAAAACGTCTGCGAAGAAACGCCATCGTCCGAGCCACGCCAGGGTGACAAGCCATCTTGCTGGCGTGGGACCATTTGAGGACCGCAGGACGAACCGACTCAGGCACAAACAACCGACCGGGTGGACCGTTACCGGGACCGGGCTGCGTCCGAAGAGCCGCCATCACCTCCTCCTCAATCTTCCACCTAACAGCTCCCACGACGCAGTTCCGGGGGAGAATTGTCTCGGTCTTGGACCCACTCTCCTCCGTCTTGGAGAACATCCGAGACAAGGCGTCCGCCTTGCCGTTCTTAGATCCAGGTCGGAACGTCAGGGAAAAATTTAATCGTCCGAAAAACAACGACCACCTGGCCTGACGGGAGTTGAGACGTCTAGCCGATTGCACGTAAGCAAGATTCTTGTGGTCAGTCCAGACAATAAACGGTTGCTCCGCCCCCTCCAACCAGTGGCGCCACTCCTCCAAGGCAAGTTTCACCGCGAGAAGCTCCCGGTTACCCACATCGTAATTCCTCTCCGCAGGCGAAAGGCGACGAGAGTAGTAGGCGCAGGGATGGAGTTTACTGTCCGTGGAGCATCGCTGCGACAGGATGGCGCCAACTCCCACATCAGACGCGTCCACTTCAACGACGAACTGACGGGCCGTGTCCGGTGGAGAGAGAATCGGTGCGTTGGTGAATCGCCTCTTCAAATCCAGAAACGCTCGATCCGCCTCCGGATTCCACTTGAAGCTCCTGATACTGGAAGTCAAGGCAGTTAACGGAGCGGCCACACGGCTGTAATCCCGGATGAATCTGCGGTAGAAATTCGCAAACCCCAAAAATCTCTGGAGCTGCAATCTCGTACCGGGCTGGGCCCATTCCAGAACCGCTCTAACCTTCTCCTGGTCCATCCTAATCTCTCCCCTGGAGATGATGTACCCGAGAAAGGATGTCGTGTGGGCGTGAAACTCGCACTTCTCGGCCTTCACGAACAGGCGATTCTCCAACAATCGCTGCAGAACCTGCCGGACATGCTGGACGTGGTCGGAAGGTTCCTTCGAGAAGATCAGAATGTCATCCAGGTAAACAAACACAAAGAGACCGATCATATCTCTCAGGACGTCGTTCACCATACTCTGGAATACCGCTGGAGCATTGGTCAGTCCAAACGGCATCACCTGATACTCGAAGTGACCCATCGGTGTATTGAAACCCGTCAACCACTCGTCTCCCTCTCTGATCCGGACCATGTGATACGCATTGCGTAGGTCTAGCTTGGTGAACATCGTAGCACCCTGTAAGGAGTCGAAGGCAGAACTCATCAAGGGCAGGGGATACTTGTTCTTGACCGTGATGTCATTCAACCCCCGATAATCAATACACGGTCGAAGAGAGCCATCCTTCTTACCCACAAAGAAGAATCCTGCCCCCCAGGGGTGATGACGAGGGACGAACGAGACCAGCAGCTAGGGACTCCTTGATGTAGGTCTCCAAAGCCTCACGTTCAGGGCGGGAGATACTGTATAACCTTCCCTTGGGGTAGACAGCTCCAGGGAACAGGTTGATGGCACAATCATATGGTCGGTGGGGAGGGAGTGACAGAGCCTTCTGCTTACTGAACACTTCCCCCAAATCGTGATATGTCTCGGGAACCAGGGACAAATCTGGGGGTTTAGCCTCAATCACCTGACTGGGAACCGAATGGGGACAGGCAGTCTTGAGACAGTTAGCATGACAATCAAGGCTCCAACTCGTTACCTTGCCCGTCACCCAATCGAACGTGGGATTGTGTTCCTTCAGCCAGGGGTATCCAAGGACCAGAGGAACATGGGAAGACGGCAGAATGAAGAATGAAATCATCTCCGAATGATTCCCCGACAACAGCATCTTAACCGGTTCAGTCCTCATCGTGATACGTGCCAGACTACTGCCGTTCAGAGTGGTCGCTTCAATGGCTTCCGGCAATTGCTCCTTGGAAAGCCCCAGCTGTTCCACCAACTCGGCATCAAGAAAGCTTCCATCGGCACCTGAATCGATAAAAGCGTTAATCGCTAAGCTCTGATTCCTGTTCACAAGGGTAGCCGGAAACGGGGTCTGACAGAGGTACTGAGAGGTTGAAACTGGCTCGCTAAAAGTCCTCCCAACTTTAGCGAGCCGGGCAGTTTGACGACCGCCGGGAACAAGTGGAGATGTAATGTCCCGAGCTACCACAGTAGAGGCAGCAGTTGGTCTTACGTCTATGTTGACGCTCCTCCTTGGTTAACCCGTGCCGCCCCACTTGCATGGGTTCAGAATCGGGAGAGAGGACCTCTCCACTAATCCTTTGTGGTGGAGAATGATCGACGTGTTCTGGTCCATCACCCGACCCGACTGGGAACTGAGAAGCTGATCGATTGGACGGACCCCATTGCTTCTCCCTCCTTCACTCTCGGACTCGATTATCCACCCGAATAGACAAGGCTACCAAGCTGTCCAGGTCACTAGGCTCCGGATAGGAGATCAACTCATCCTTGAGCTGCTCCGACAGACCCTGGTAAAAGGCCGCTTGCAGAGACTCCTCATTCCACCCACTCTCCACAGCCAACGTCTTGAACTCGATCACGAAGTCGGCCACGCTGCGAGTTCCTTGGTGAAGCGAAAACAGGCGCCTAGCTGCGTCCCTCCCTCGGACGGAATGGTCGAAGAGCTTCCTCATCTCGGCCGTGAACCCCTGGTATGAAGCCATGCAGGGGTCTTGTCGTTCCCAAACGGCTGAAGCCCACTCCAGCGCTCGACCACGCAGCAACTCAATCACAAAGGCTATCCTAGCCTTGTCTGTGGCATAAGAGTAGGGCTGTAGATCGAACACTAACCCACACTGCATAAGGAAAGAACGGCATCTTCCCAGCTCCCCCTCATATTTATCCGGCGTCGGAACCTTGGGCTCACGGAAGGACACAGCTCCAGACGCGGCAGGCGAGATGGGTGAAACCGGTAGTGGATCCTCCACCGGAAACTTGCGCTGGTTCTGGACCTCCGTCAGACCGGTAGAAAGGTTCTGAACTGACAACGCTATCTCCTGTAGTGCCGTGCTATGTTGTCCCAACATCTTCTCCTGATGGGAAATGGCATGGCGAACAGAGTCCAGGTCCGCTGGGTTCATTACTGGCCGGATCGTTCTGTCACGAGTTACAAAGCCAGAACCCAGAAGCAGACCAGGACAAGGTAAGTTGAAACGAAGGTGAGTGTTTATTTACAAATTCAAGAGTGATGCTGAATAATCCAGGGAACAGAGCGGGCGGCGTTGATTAGTTGTTGGGGGTGCAGTGGTTGATCCAATCATGGCTCGGCAGCCGCCGACCACCAGGCAGAGGTTGGATGAAGGTTCCGGACGAGTGACTGCAGATGGAACAAAACGGAGGTAAGTAAACAACAAACCAACAAGGTGCAAAACAACAAAACTACCGCTAGAAGCTCTAAGGCTGATACTCTGGTAAACCTACTGTTCATGGCTAACGATCCGGCAGGGAATGGATGTTAGGCCAGAGCCTAAGAAGGGTGATGATCAGGACCAGGTGTGCAGATTGCTGATGGGATGCAGGTGCGGAAATCAAGAGAGCTCCCCGGAGCGTTCCAGAACCCTCGGGAAACTGGAGATCACGAACAGAAAAACTAGTCCACAGGCAGGACCCGACTCAGACTGCCGGGATCGTTACAAAAGGAGCTTGCGGTGGGCTGTGTTGTGGTTATGGGCATTTCATGGTAGGAACTGTAAGATCACTAGACCAGATTGGAAAAACCAAGGGCGTAACAGTGTTTTAAACATTGGGTTCAATATTTGGGCAGGGGGTCTGGGGTCCTCCCCCAGATTTTTTGTGTGCTGATTTATAACTAATTTCCTGCAATGGAATCAAATGTTGAACACACATCGATCTAGCTGAGAATAGTCATCTTCTATTGTTTCACATGGAATGGGATGAGCTCCAGTACTATTCAATGTAGAATACTGCTATGTACACCCCCTGACGACCCCAGTTAGTTATAGGTTAATAAGGACTTAATGGTAGGCTTAAGTCGTGTGTTCATCTAATGATGTTGTGGATAAACAAGCTTCAGGCCTAAAAGGGTAAATTCTTCCGGATGATCTGACAAGAGAGTGCTAAAACACATTTACTGAAAGCAAATCTAGCCACTTTGGAGCAGTTATTAATATAAATGGTAATATGTTTTGATGATTTTGATTGCATTAGAAAATGATCTTGTATTATTGCACAGTTGTTGTGTGATAGAGAGAGGGAGAAAACAGAGAGGGAGATATAGTTCACAGAGTGCATTTCTGTGAAGCGAGCGAGGGAGAGCGGGAGAGAGAGAGAACGATGCCTACAGTACATGCTTGTCCCCTTCACAGGAGGTCTCTAGACCGCTCCAACCCAAGTCACATGACAGGCGATGTGATGCAGATACCATTCTTTCAGGCCTCAGGTGGCTTTGGAGGAGCCCATTTCCCCCCTAGAGGAGGCAGGTGTGGGCCAGACTCAAGGGTCCTATTGCAATGACAGGCAGATGGGTTCCACAAGCTGAGAGGGCCTGGAACCAACTAGGCGCTAACACTGGCATAAAATAGATAATAAAAATAACTTATCTTCGCCCTCATGGGATAGATGTTTAGTGGGATATGAGACAATGCAGTTCTAACTGAATCGTTGAACAGGTGAGGTACTCAACATTGTCTCTGTCAACAACAGCATGAAGTGCCCAGCACCACTCTAAATAGCCCAGTGTTTTGGCCCAGTATTGATGCTGAGAGTGGAGAGTTTCTCACTCACTTGTAGTACACACACCGACACTGTTTCTATCTAAATTCTAGCCACTATTCCCCTTCAACACACTCCTACAGTGTTTCAATGTGAGGGTTTAGTTCACAATGCTACTATATTTCTGTGTTTTTTACATTTCTTAAGGACTCTTGGAAGATTAGCCCTTGGGCTAAAAGAGATCCTAATAAAATCAAAAGTCAAATCACTATATCACAATTTTGGGAACATCAACAGTGTGCAGGTTATTATAGTATGGGATTGGTTGAAGCTCAATGGTAAATTAAGCCAATATTTACATTTACGTCATTTAGCAGACGCTCTTATCCAGAGCGACTTGAATATGACATCAATGTCGATAGAAATTCGCAAATCAACTTAATTGGAGGTACACAACACTCTTCCGCCTCTCATCATGATTCGTCCGGCCGTTACCGAGAACCACTATAACGGAATTTTGACAGGGTCGTTAGCATTAGGGTCATCAGACAATTCTTTGCCCAAACCTAGCCATTAGACTTAGATCAATTTGGACTGAATACGTTTCTAGGTGCAACAGTTTTTTATTAAATTCACAATTTATCACTCTCAAGTGCACATTTCTGCCCAATAAAAACCAACGATTTGCTACCTTTTTGTAGCATTTCTGACAATGCTAACATCTTTTCAGCCAAATCTAAGAGTTCTAAAACCAGGTCGAGCAACTCAGTTGCTCCGCAACAGTAGCAGATAGCTAGAAGACTGGCAGCTGTAGCTACCTAACACCGGTTTAATGAGAAGCAAAAGGAAGGTAGCTAGCTAGCTAGGTAGGTATATTTTTCTATGGAAGGTTTTTCATATGGCTGGACATCATTTGTGTAAACTGCTGACCTGGACACTTGCGTGTAAACAGAGCACAAACAAATAAGCTAGCGAACATCCTTGGCTGCTATTATAACTAGCCAGTTATATACACCAAACTGCCACGCTGATAATTTATAATACATGCACACACAAGACAGATGCGTCACTGTTAGAACATCCAATGCAAATTCTAGCACTTAACTTATTAATTAATTCAGTCTGCTTCCTCCTCTGTCAACGCAATTTTCTTCTTGTCATTATAATCAACATTTTCACTGACTGATCAACAGTGTCAAGTTACTTTTCAATGTGTTCCTGAAAACCTGAAGTCGCCATCCACAAGCAAAAAGTAGCAGGTAAGACAACAACATCATAATGACACTGTTGATCATTCCCCCTCAGGAGACTGAAAAGATTTGGCATGGGTCCTCAGATCCTCAAAAAATTCTACAGCTGCACCATCGAGCGCATCCTGACTGGTTGCATCACCGCCTGGTATGGCAACTGCTTGGCCTCCGACCGCAAGGCACTACAGAGGGTAGTGCGTACGGCCCAGTACATCACTGGGGCCAAGCTTCCTGCCATCCAGGACCTCTATACCAGGCGGTGTCAGAGGAAGGCCCTCAAAATTGTCAAAGACTCCAGCCACCCTAGTCATAGACTGTTCTCTCTGCTACCGCACGGCAAGCGGTACCGGAGTGCCAAGTCTAGGTCCAAAAGACTTCTCAACAGCTTCTACCCCCAAGCCATAAGACTCCTGAACAGCTAATCATGGCTACCCGGACTATTTGCACTGCCCCCCACCCCATCCTTTTTACGCTGCTGCTACTCTGTTAATTATTTATGCATAGTCACTTTAACTCTACCCACATGTACATATTACTCCAACTACCTCAACTAGTCGGTGCCCCCGCACATTGACTCTGCACCGGTACCCCCCTGTATATATAGCCTCCCTACTGTTATTTTATTTTACTTCTGCTCTTTTTTTTCTCAACACTTTTTTTGTTGTTGTTTTATTTTTACTTTTTTTGTTAAAAATAAATGCACTGTTGGTTAAGGGCTGTAAGTAAGCATTTCACTGTAATGTCTGCACCTGTTGTATTTGGCGCATGTGACCAATAAAATTTGATTTGATTTGATTTGATAATGATCATTGCTTGCTTGCGCGACATCTGCACAGTCTAAAGAAAATGCAATGCTTGCTAGCTAACTTGGTTAGCTATGTGATAAAAATTACATACACATCAACTGTTTTAGACAACAAAAAAATTTACATTTTACCAAGCAAGAGAAATAAAGTTTAAATCAGTACTGAGTGAATGAAAAACTAAAACATTTAGGAACGAACGTGTGCTGTCATCACCAGACTGTCCATTTAAATAGAGTGTCATGCTGACATACAGTTGAAGTCGGAAGTTTACATACACCTTAGCCAAATACATTTAAACCCAGTTTTTTTTTTACAATTCCTGACATTTAATCCTAGTAGAAATTCCCTGTCTTAGGTCAGTTAGGATCACCACTTTATTTTAACAATGTGAAATGTCAGAATAATAGTAGAGAGAATGATTTATTTCTGCTTTTATTTCATCACATTCCCAGTGGGTCAGAAGTTTACATACACTCAATTAGTATTTGGTAACATTGCCTTTAAATTATTTCATTTGGGTGAAACATTTCGGGTAGCCTTCCACAAGTTTCCCACAATAAGTTGGGTGAATTTTGGCCCATTCCTCTTGACAGAGCTGGTGTAACTGAGTCAGGTTTGTAGGCCTCCTTGCTCGCACACGCTTTTTCAGTTCTGCCCACAAGTGTTCTATATGGTGAGGTCAGGGCTTTGTGATGGCCACTCCAATACCTTGACTTTGTTGTCCGTAAGCCATTTTGCCACAACTTTGGAAGTATGCTTAGGTTCATTGTCCACTTGGAAGACCCATTTGCGACCAAGCTTTAACTTCCTGACTGATGTCTTGAGATGTTGCTTCAATATATCCACATAATTTTCCTTCCTCATGATGCCATCTACTTTGTGAAGTGCACCAGTCCCTCCTGCAGCAAAGCACCCCCACAGCATGATGCTGCCACCCCCGTGCTTCACGGTTGGGATGGTGTTCTTCGGCTTGCAAGCTACCCCCTTTTCCCTCCAAACATAACGATGGTCATTATGGCCAAACAGTTCTATTTTTGTTTAATCAGACCAGAGGACATTTCTCCAAAAAGTACGATCTTTGTCCCCATGTGCAGTTGCAAACCGTAGTCTGGCTTTTTTATTGCGGTTTTGGAGCAGTGGCTTCTTCCTTGCTGAGTGGTCTTTCAGGTTATGTCGATATAGGACTTGTTTTACTGTGGATATAGATACTTTTGTACCTGTTTCCTCTAGCATCTTCACAAGGTCCTTTGCTGTTGTTCTGGGATTGATTTGTACTTGTCGCACCAAAGTACGTTCATCTCTAGGAGACAGAACGCATCTCCTTCCTGAGCGGTATGATGACTGCGTGGTCCCATGGTGTTTGTGACCTGTTGCCACAAGAAAAGGGCAAGCAGTGAAGAACAAACACCATTGGAAATACAACCCATATTTATGTTTATTTATTTTCCCATTTGTACTTAACTATTTGCACATTGTTACAACACTATATAAATATATATATATATATATATATATATATATATATAAATATATATATATATATATATATATATATACATAATATGACATTTGAAATGTCTTTATTCTTTTGGAACTTCTGAGTGTAATGTTTACTGTTAATATTTATTGTTTATTTCACTTTTGTTTACTATCTACTTCACTTGCTTTGGCAATGTTAACATACGTTTCCCATGCCAATAAAGCCCTTAAATTGAAATAGAATTGAATTGAATTGAGAGAGAGAGAGAGAGAGAGAGAGAGAGAGAGAGAGAGAGAGAGAGAGAGAGATATATCTTGGCAGTAGTACTGTAGACTATTTTATCACTGACCTCAACCCAGAGTCTCTCAGAGCGTTCACAGTCAGCCCACTGACACCCCTATCAGACCACAGCAAAATCACAGTCTACTTGAACAGAGCAATACTCAATCATGAGGCATCAAAGCCAAAATAACTGAATAATATTAAGAAATGCTATAGATGGAAGGAAAGTAGTGTTGAAACCTACCAAAAAACAATTAGGAAACAACAAATTCAATCCATTCTAGACAACTTCCTGGACAAAACGTTCCACTGTAATAGTGAAGGTGTAAACTTGGCAGTAGAAAACCTAAACAGTATATTTGACCTCTCAGCTTCCCTATCAAATCTAAAAATCTCTAACAGAAAACCAAAGAAAAGTAATAACAGTGATAAATGGTTTGATGAAGAATGCAAAAACCTAAGAAAGAAATTGAGAAACCTATCCAACCAAAAACATAGAGACCCAGAAAACCTGAGCCTACGCCTTCACTATGGTGAATCACTAAAACAATACAGAAATACACTACGGAAAAATAAGGAACAGCATGTCAGAAATCAGCTCAATGTAATTGAAGAATCCATAGACTCTAACCACTTCTGGGAAAATTGGAAAACACTAAACAAACAACAACACGAAGAGCTATCTATCCAAAACGGAGATGTATGGGAAAACCACTTCTCCAATCTTTTTGGCCCTATAACAGAGAACAAACAGCAAAAAAATATACATGATCAAATGCAAATCTTAGAATCAACTATTAAAGACTACCAGAACCCACTGGATTCTCCAATTACATTGAATGAACTGCAGGACAAAATACAAACACTCCAACCCAAAAAGTCCTGTGGTGTTGATGGTATCCTCAATGAAATGATAAAATATACAGACCACAAATTTCAATTAGCTATACTTAAACTCTTTAACATCATCCTTAGCTCTGGCATCTTCCCCAATATTTGGAACCAAGGACTGATCACCCCAATCCACAAAAGTGGAGACAAATTTGACCCCAATAACTACCGTGGGATATGCGTCAACAGCAACCTTGGGAAAATCCTCTGCATTATCATTAACAGCAGACTATTTCATTTCCTCAGTGAAAACAATGTACTGAGCAAATGTCAAATTGGCTTTTTACCAAATTACCGTACGACAGACCACGTATTCACCCTGCACACCCTAATTGACAAACAAACAAACCAAAACAAAGGCAAAGTCTTCTCATGCTTTGTTGATTTCAAAAAAGCTTTTGACTCAATTTGGCATGAGGGTCTGCTATACAAATTGATGGACAGTGGGGTTGGGGGAAAAACATACGACATTATAAAATCCATGTACACAAACAACAAGTGTGCGGTTAAAATTGGCAAAAAACACACACATTTCTTTCCACAGGGCCGTGGGGTGAGACAGGGATGCAGTTTAAGCCCCACCCTCTTCAACATATACAGTGGGGGAAAAAAGTATTTAGTCAGCCACCAATTGTGCAAGTTCTCCCACTTAAAAAGATGAGAGAGGCCTGTAATTTTCATCATAGGTACACGTCAACTATGACAGACAAAATGAGAAAAATTTTCCAGAAAATCACATTGTAGGATTTTTTATGAATTTATTTGCAAATTATGGTGGAAAATAAGTATTTGGTCAATAACAAAAGTTTCTCAATACTTTGTTATATACCCTTTGTTGGCAATGACACAGGTCAAACGTTTTCTGTAAGTCTTCACAAGGTTTTCACTCACTGTTGCTGGTATTTTGGCCCATTCCTCCATGCAGATCTCCTCTAGAGCAGTGATGTTTTGGGGCTGTCGCTGGGCAACACGGACTTTCAACTCCCTCCAAAGATTTTCTATGGGGTTGAGATCTGGAGACTGGCTAGGCCACTCCAGGACCTTGAAATGCTTCTTACGAAGCCACTCCTTCATTGCCCGGGCGGTGTGTTTGGGATCATTGTCATGCTGAAAGACCCAGCCACCTTTCATCTTCAATGCCCTTGCTGATGAAAGGAGGTTTTCACTCAAAATCTCACGATACATGGCCCCATTCATTCTTTCCTTTACACGGATCAGTCGTCCTGGTCCCTTTGCAGAAAAACAGCCCCAAAGCATGATGTTTCCACCCCCCATGCTTCACAGTAGGTATGGTGTTCTTTGGATGCAACTCAGCATTCTTTGTCCTCCAAACACGACGAGATGAGTTTTTACCAAAAAGTTATATTTTGGTTTCATCTGACCATATGACATTCTCCCAATCCTCTTCTGGATCATCCAAATGCACTCTAGCAAACTTCAGACGGGCCTGGACATGTACTGGCTTAAGCAGGGGGATACGTCTTACACTGCAGGATTTGAGTCCCTGGCGGCGTAGTGTGTTATTGATGGTAGGCTTTGTTACTTTGGTCCCAGCTCTCTGCAGGTCATTCACTAGGTCCCCCCGTGTGGTTCTGGGATTTTTGCTCACCGTTCTTGTGATCATTTTGACCCCACGGGGTGAGATCTTGCGTGGAGCCCCAGATCGAGGGAGATTATCAGTGGTCTTGTATGTCTTCCATTTCCTAATAATTGCTCCCACAGTTGATTTCTTCAAAACAAGCTGCTTACCTATTGCAGATTCAGTCTTCCCAGCCTGGTGCAGGTCTACAATGTTGTTTCTGGTGTCCTTTGACAGCTCTTTGGTCTTGGCCATAATGGAGTTTGGAGTGTGACTGTTTGAGGTTGTGGACAGGTGTCTTTTATACTGATAACAAGTTCAAACAGGTGCCATTAATACAGGTAACGAGTGGAGGACAGAGGAGCCTCTTAAAGAAGAAGTTACAGGTCTGTGAGAGCCAGAAATCTTGCTTGTTTGTAGGTGACCAAATACTTATTTTCCACCATAATTTGCGTATAAATTCATTAAAAATCCTACAATGTGATTTTCTGGATTTTTTTCCCTCAATTTGTCTGTCATAGTTGACGTGTACCTATGATGAAAATTACAGGCCTCTCTCATCTTTTTATGTGGGAGAACTTGCACAACTGGTGGCTGACTAAATACTTTTTTTCCCCACTGTATATCAATGAATTGGCGAGGGCACTAGAACAGTCTGCAGCACCCGGCCTCACCCTACTAGAATCTGAAGTCAAATGTCTTCTGTTTGCTGATGATCTGGTGCTTCTGTCACCAACCAAGGAGGGCCTACAGCAGCACCTAGATCTTCTGCACATATTCTGTCAGACCTGGGCCCTGACAGTAAATCTCAGTAAGACAAAAATAATGGTGTTCCAAAAAAGGTCCAGTTGCCAGGACCACAAATACAAATTCCATCTAGACACCGTTGCCCTAGAGCACACAAAAACTATACATACCTCGGCCTAAACATCAGCGCCACAGGTAACTTCCACAAAGCTGTGAACGATCTGAGAGACAAGGCAAGAAGGGCCTTCTATGCCATCAAAAGGAACATAAAATTTGACATACCAATTAGGATCTGGCTAAAAATACTTGAATCAGTTATAGAACCCATTGCCCTTTATGGTTCTGAGGTCTGGGGTCCGCTCACCAACCAAGAATTCACAAAGTGGGACAAACACCAAATTGAGACTCTGCATGCAGAATTCTGCAAAAACATCCTCCGTGTACAACGTAAAACACCAAATAATGCATGCAGAGCAGAATTAGGCCAATACCCGCTAATTATCAAAATCCAGAAAAGAGCCGTTAAATTCTATAACCACTTAAAAAGGAAGCGATTCCCAAACCTTCCATAACAAAGCCATCACCTACAGAGAGATGAACTTGGAGAAGAGTCCCCTAAGTAAGCTTGTCCTGGGCCTATGTTCACAAACACAAACAGACCCCACACAGCCCCAGGACAACAACAACAACAACAACACAATTAGACCCAACCAAATCATGAGAAAACAAAAAGAGAATTACTTGACACATTGGAAAGAACAAACAAAAAAACAGGGCAAACTAGAATGCTATTTGGCCCTAAACAGAGAGTACACAGTGGCAGAATACCTGACCACTGTGACTGACCCAAACTTAAGGAAAGCTTTGACTATGTACAGACTCAGTGAGCATAGCCTTGCTATTGAGAAAGGCCGCCGTAGGCAGACCTGGCTCTCAAGAGAAGACAGGCTATGTGCACACTGCCCACAAAATGAGGTGGAAACTGAGCTGCACTTCCTAACCTCCTGCCAAATGTATGACCATATTAGAGACACATATTTCCCTCAGATTACAGCGATCCACAAAGAATTCGAAAACAAACCCAATTTTGATAAACTCCCTTATCTACTGGGTGAAAAACCACAGTGTGCCATCACAGCTGCAAGATTTGTGACCTGTTGCCACAAGAAAAGGGCAACCAGTGAAGAACAAACACCATTGTAAATACAACCCATATTTATGTTTATTTATTTTCCCATTTGTACTTTAACTATTTGCACATTGTTACAACACTGTATATATACATAATATGACATTTGAAATGTCTTTATTCTTTTGAAACTTCTGAGTGTAATGTTTACTGTTAATATTTATTGTTTATTTCACTTTTGTTTACTATCTACTTCCCTTGCTTTGGCAATGTTAACACACGTATCCCATGCCAATAAAGCCCTTAAATTGAAATTGAATTGAATTGAGAGAGAGAGAAAAAAAACTAGTGAATAACAGAGAGTGAGAAGTGACGGGTTTGAACTGAACTCCCAGGTGGTGTCACCCCCCTGGGGGAAAAAGCGTCAGTGGTAACAAAGACTTGACAGGAGCTGAAGCCTCTCCCATTGTCAGGTGTCTGTTATAGTAAACCTGGGCCTTTGTCACCACTCTGGTTCACTTCTGCCAACTGACTGAATGAATTATCCAGCTCTGATGTTATTTTGGCACTCTTGAGAACCTTTGAGAACCCTTTGAAGTACTTTGCAGTGACAATTGACCCCTGTATAACCTGTTTTAGGTGTTCAGGGAATTGAAGCGTTTACTCAGGGAATTGAAGCATGTACTTGTTTACACTATTGGATATGTTTTAGCTCTTCTACATGGATTACTTTAGTTGCGTTGCTCATTAGATACTCATAGCTGGTTGATGTCAGGTGTAAACCAGAACAAAGATGTTGTCCCCGCAACCTGTTTGCTGCTTCAGATAGCATCTTTATCATGTTTCATGGATTTATTACAAAGACAGCGTTATATTTATCGGAGGCCTATACTGGTAAAGGCTGAGCTTAGACCAGTGGTAGGCAATTAGATTCACTCGCGGGCCGGTTTTGGCCCACGGGCCGCCTATTGCCAACCCCTGCCTTACAACTTCCTCTCTCTTCCCACACTCACTGTGCAGTAATCTACGTCTGTCTCTGTTTATCAGCCTCCCTCCTGTCTTCCACAATCTGTAACGAGTGGAACTCAACTAGCATCTGTTCGCCTCTTGTTGCTTGTTGCCTTGCTCACTCGCCATTTCTCACGAGTGCCGCCGCGTTCTCTTTGATCAAAGACAACTCCTACTCCACCAAACGGGCTTTGCTGTGATAGTTCCCCCCCCCCCGCTGCCGCTGCCGCCATTGCGATCTGAAGCGGGGAACAGGGGGACGCACCAGTGTCACCCTAGCCTTTTGACCCACAATGCATTATTTCTCTCCCCCTGACCTTTTGTCTGGTGTTTCATCATTCCTGCAGCGTCCCTGCAACTTGAGTCATCAGCAACAAAACACGTTTTGTGGTTGAGGAAACCGTGGGGTAAAATGGAGCTATTTGGCGATAGACTGGAGCTGAAAGGGAGCCGAGATTGGCCTGGAATGGGTTGGGTAAGGATGGGTTTCCCCAGGTGTCTGCAATGCCATGGGGGAAATCATTACGGCCATTGCTGACTGCTGTTGTTGTAGTTCTGGGGTAGGAGATTTAGGTATCAGAAGCAACAAGCTCTCACTGTCTCACTGCAGAATTAAACGTTTATCCATGTTTCTCCAAATGTCAAATTTTGAAGTTGCGCCAAGCATCCAATTTAGAAGGTTAAGGGTTAAGGTTTTGTATAAGGTTAAAACATTAAGTTTAGGCACTCATTCAAAATGGTTAAGGGTAACGTTTTTGGGATAGGGCAAAATAAAAGCAAAAAAAGAAACGAGTGTCCACCTCTGGGATCGAACTAGAAAACACTTTGATCAAGAGTCATGGGTTAAGGTTTAGGATAGGGTGAAAAAAATTACAATAATGAATGTTCACCACTGGGATCAAACACACAACCTTCTGATCCAGAGGCATGGGATGACGCCCATCCACCACCCCGGTCCACAATACCCTAGCCTATTTGATGGTAATAGCCCTCACTGTTGCCCCTAGTGGCCCGTTTTTAAGGCATTTCCCAACGTCCTCGGGACGTGGATAGACGTCCAATTTCAAAGTCACTCTTGAGCAATCTGCCTTGTAAGAAGCAACCAGGCCAACCTTTTTCAGGCACACAGTCCTTGAACCTGTAGTGAACTGTATGAGCAGGTGAGAGACGGAGTGGGAGGGTGAGGCAATGACTGGTGGTGAGATTCACTTGGGCTGCTCAGGCCTATATCAGAGTTGGTTGGGTTACTCCATTCTTTAGCAAACAAAACTTTCAATGACAAAACTCACTTACATATACTGTACATTCACACATATGCAAACATTTGCACACTGATAAAAATCTACATAACGGCCCACAAACATATGAAGAAGTTTCTCATCAATTATAACACTCTATCTATATCCTTCTTTCTTCCCTCTCTTTCCAATACGCAAGTCGTCTCTCGCGTTCTCTTTCTAGCCGGCTTTGGAGAAACAGTTTTTTCCCCTTCATTTGCAATTAGGAAATGTAAATGGAGCAGGTGCTGCTGGAGCCTATTGGAATGTGTATTTGTTTTACCTCGGGCTCCTTCAGATCCTCCTCTCTCTCTCACAACACAAGCCCAAAGAGGAGCTGTCACAGCCAGCTTCTCTAGCAGCAGCTTGTTGTTGTCACTGCAATCACACAAGTTCTTACAGGCTGAGCCAAGCAGCTCTGACAGCAGCCCACCAAGACACACACACACATGCATGCAGACAAGCACACGTGCGCTTGAGCACGCACGCACAAATGCACGCACACACCCAAAACACAGCTTTGTTTTCGTGAATCTTCAGGACTTTTTGGGGAGTAAAAATGTATTCCCATTCAAAATACTATTTTCCCTCCCCAAACCCCTAATCCTAAACCTAACACTAATTCCTAACCCTAACTCCTAACCTTAACCCAAAAACCTAACCCTTATTAAGTTCAGGACATGAAAAAGGTTCTGACTTTTCAAAATGGTTCTTGTTTTCCTACCTTTTCAGGACATTCTGGTGACTTGTCAGGACATTCTGGTCCTGATAAGGTAGGAAAAAATGTACACACACACACACACACACCTTTGTCAGTGCTGGTACCCTGCCCACTCACAAGTTGACACTCAACTTCTCTCCTCTCTTCACTGGCACACTTCATATTAACTTTTTCCTAGAGCTGCCTGTGTAAAGTAACTTCATTTCACACACACCTTAGCTATTTAGCACCAGCTACACCTTGTCTCAGTGGGTGCCTCCCAATAATATCTCATTTCTTAAGTGTATACTCATTCATGACATCCCACAAATGTAAATGCATTGGATTGGAGGAGGCATGGGGTAGTGGGAGTTTCCACCATATTTCTTATTCCAGTCATTCCCTTTCAAATCAGTGAAGTGAAGTGCACACTTTGGAAGGAAGGACAGATAACTGGTACATAGCCAGTGTGTGCCAAGAAGAACAAACATAAGGCAGCCTCATCCATCCATCCATTTGGAACATTTCTGTCCTCATAAGAGAACAGAATATAGTTTTAAAATAGTTGGATTATGACAGCTCAGTCAACATTAAAGGCAAATTGATTTAATAGATGCATCATTTCAATATTTGGACAGTCTGAATGTAACTTTTTAAAGACAATTGGAGTATTTAGATGCCTGCTGGACTGTTGCGAATGTGTGTGTGTGTGAATTCTAATGTGTGTGTGTGTGTGTGTCCCAATTAGCGTGTGCTTATTATTGTGTGTGTGTGTCTTTTAGTGTGTGTGTGTTTTATTCCACTGGCAAGAGCCTTATTCCCACCAGCTGTCGGAATGCATAAAAACCAGGCTTGTTGTTAAGTCTGGGGCTTAAAATCCTGCCAAAAAGAAAGCTGGGCGAATAACAGCATTAATTCTGTGATTTGAGCCACCATTCAGACGTGAGTTTAAAAGTGCTTAAAACTAGCAGCTGGTGTCAACAAGGTAATAAAAGCGGGCGCAGGGGAGCTCTCTGCCTGATTAGCGCTGGAGAGTGGGACACCCGTGTTGCTTGAAACAGAAGTGAGGTGGGCACACTGGAAACAGTACCTCGTTCAGGGCACCACCAGCCATGCCAGTCTGCAGAAAGAGAGAGGAAAGAGGAGGGAGAAAGAGAATATGAGAGGAGGGGAGTGAGGGATTAAGAGAAAAGGAGAGAGAATGGGGAGAATGCGAGAGCGAGAGAGAGAGAGAGAGAGAGAGGGAGAAAGCAAGAGAGGGAGAGAGATGGAGAATGAGAAAGAAAGAGAGAGAAAGATGGAAAAAGTGAGTCATTGGACTTTATGGGGCATATGCCTAATTTAGTTTTAGTTTTATCATTCTTGTCTTCATCAAAGTTGGGATACAGTAGAGAATTGGAATACTGCAAGATGATATCACCTAAGCACAAGTCAAAGGTATCATCTATGACAGGTTGGAGTCATGGCAGAGGTATGACAACTTTTAGAGCATCAGACAGTGCCAAAGTTTTCATATCCATTACCCATTCAGCAGTAGCTGACATGGGATTGAACAACTAAACACTCAGCACTCTTTGGGTGCATTAGCTAACCTTAAACTCCACCTCTCTCTGCTCTTGGAGAGCCTCATCATCAGCAAGGTTGAGATTGTCATTAAAAAGTTAAGACTTGGTTGGACTTGTGCCACAATGTGCATTATGATACACAACACTTCTCCACTCCCCATTAACTTGTCCTTCACGTTATGACTCTCTAATGTTCTGCACGTCAATCGAGTCCTCTCCTCTTCCCTCTCTTAAAATCCCTTCCCCTTCCAAAATCTCCCTTTGCACATTGAAGTGAACAGAATGTTTTACACCATTTTCAGGCTGTCAGTCAAAGTGGAGGACAACTCCTCGTTGTCTCCAAGGTTAATGTGCTGAGAGACGCTGAGAGACTTATCCACCATATGGAAAGGTTCATCCAGGCACTGTTGAAGGTTGCACCCCATCCGCCATCCCACACACTGTAGGATTGAGATATTAGCACTCATCGCCCTACAGTTTAAGCCACCTATCTCTACTACATTTCTAGTGCTAGTACTAATCCTAAAATATCAAGGTCTGTTAACATTAGTCCACCCCTGAAATTATCTTTCTAATGTGGGGAAAAGTACAGTTCTTTCTTTCTTTTTTTCTTTTTTTCTTTCTTTCTTTCTTTCTTTCTTTCTTTCTTTCTTTCTTTCTTTCTTTCTTTCTTCTTTCTTTCTTTCTTTCTTTCTTTCTTTCTTTCTTTCTTTCTTTCTTTCTTTCTTTCTTTCTTTCTTTCTTTCTTTCTTTCTTTCTTTCTTTCTTTCTTTCTTTCTTTCTTTCTTTCTTTCTTTCTTTCTTTCTTTCTTTCTTTCTTTCTCTCTCGCTCTCTCTCTTTCTCTCCCTCTCTCTCTCACTCTCTCTCTCTTTCTCTCTCTCTTCTCTCTCTTCTCTCTCTCTCTCTCTTCTCTTTCTCTCTCTTCTCTCTCTCTCTCTTCTCTCTCTCTCGCTCTCTTTCTCTCTCTCTCTCTCTCTCTCTCTCTCTCTCTCTCTCTCTCTCTCTCTCTCTCTCTCTCTCTCTCTCTCTCTCTCTCTCTCTCTCTCTCTCTCTCTCTCTCTCTCTTTCTTTCCCTTTTTTCTTGACAATATCCAGCCATTTGTTTCTCAGCACAGGGCCATCTGTTACTAGGCAGGCTGAATGCTTGGTTGAAATACGTACGCTCTAATTAATTCAACCAAATTGTTTTAGAATAGATTAATACAATAATGGCAGCACATGAAAGGTTATTTCAAGTACACCTTTCAACTAATATCATAAAAATCGACGGTTGCGCTGTTTAGCCTGTTCGCTTACTGTTGCTTATTTACCAAGTACTGTGTCTAGCGGAGAGATAATGCTGTTGTGTTAGTTGCGTAAAACGCTGCTGTCATTTTATCTGCAGTTTTTTATTGTCTGATGGCGGCTGTGACCTTTGGGAGGTAAACAACTTGATGCTTTCAGCATTCAGACCTCTCTGAGTGTCACAGTGCAGTAAGTGAGTTGAGTGTGGAGGTCATCCCTTTGTTCCAACTCGCAGGCGATACAGTAGTTGCACCACAAGGCCCAATAATAGACTGTATTGTGGAGTGTAAGAGTAAAGTGCCGAAGGTCTCTTCATCGTCAAAGAGAATTGAACTGATGCTAGAAGCTTCCAAAAGTAGCTTCTAAAATATGTTTAGATTCAGTTTAATTATACCAAAGATCTACTGGTAAAAAGTTATGCCATAACACTGTGATAGCAGGCCCATGCATATTGCGCTTATGACACAAAAAGGGTATAGCATCACTCACCTAGATTTGGCTCCATGTGGAAGTCACAGCACAGACACACTCAGAAGGCACTGAGCTGTTGTTCATCAAGATTAATACAACCCCACTCCTCTTCCCCAGAGAGGTAGCATTATAGATTTCCTGGTAGACAGAGAACTCTGCTCCTGTTTGTTTCCACTGCTTCAGTTCATTAGTGCAGTTGTGTCTGTGCGGGTGCACTCACAAAATAGGCCTGCGTTTGTTTGGAGGCTTAACCACACACATGCACGAACGCACACAGACACACACACACGCACACGCTCGGCGCCGGGTGCATTTTTTAAGACAAGGAATATGATAATGAACCTGGCTTGATAGAGTAATTAACTGGGCTAAATGAAAATCCCACGAGGTTCAGGGACGGTTAGCAGATGTTCTTTGAAATCCATTAAAGAGGAAACGTCTTGTGAGGGGAGGAGGAGGTAGGGAGAGAGGAAGGAGACTGTACATGTAACATTAGCGTACATATAGTACAGTACATAAAGCGGAGTGTGTGGTCCTCTGTTGTGGTGGCATTTATTTGGACATGCTGTCTTTGTAGCAGTGCATCGGGTAACATGCCTCACAGGGTTTATGGGAGGAACAGAGTGGTGAACTATGGCTGCATAAAAACGACAATGGAACACAATGTCAAACTCCACCAATAGACTCACACAGAGAAGAGCCATCTGCTTCCCTGTCTGAACTTTGGAACAAAGACACAAGGCTGTCAAAAGTTCCCCAAATAGGAGAAATGCATTCTGACTCACTCACACTAGGTTTAAGGTCTATTTTCCCACTTATTATTGGATTTTCCCATGTAGAGTGCAGACCTCAACTTGTCTAACTCGGAATGGACAGAAATAGATTCAGATGGAACTGTGTGAGAGATGTTTCCTGTGAAATACTCAGAAATAGCTCTCAGAGACAATAAGCAATAGACAGAAACAGAGGTACTTAAAGGTGTGTGTGTGTGTGTGTGTGTGTTTGTGTTTGTATGTTTGTGTCTGTGTGTTTCAGTAATATAGGAGCACCTGTTAATAATGAGTGTGTTATCTGATTCTGTTATTGTGGGACATTATGTGGGCAGTACAGTAGGTGTCAGCCAGCTGCAGGAAGTTCAATAAGGACTTCCTGTCCTGTTCATGTCCTCCCACTCACTCACTGAATGGCTGCAGCCTGCAGCCGCCGCCCATGTGCCTCTGGTCATGGTGCATCACTAATGTACCGCCACTGTCTGGACACACCATACCCTACAGAAACACTCTTCAAACACACTTCACTTGACACTCCACTCAAACACTTAATCTTTAAGGAAAATTACACTATTTATGACCCTAATCTGTATTTTTAACATAAATGGCATGTTATAGAACAGGGGTATTCAACTCTTACCCTACGAGGTCCGGAGCCTGCTGGTTTTCTGTTCTACCTGATAATTAATTGCACCCACCTGGTGTGCCAGGTCTAAATCAGCCCTGATTAGAGGGGGAAAATTAAAACAAGCTGTCACGGATCCCCCCGGTATTGCTGCTCATTCCGTTCACCAGCTCCGGAGGTCTACGTTACCGGCCTTCTAGGCATCACTGACCAGGTTCATTACCACCAACCCCGGACTGTGTGCCGTGGTCTGGGGTGCCGTGGTCTGGGAAATGGGTGGACCCGAGGTCAAGTCCAACGAGCGCTTCACTCTCCTCTTCCGCTCAGCGTTTGATCATCCTGTGGAGGGCCGAGAGGAGGGTGAGCGTCTACTCCAACTACGCCAGGGATCTAGGACCGCCTCAGAGTTCGCCCTGGAGTTCCAGACCATCGCGGCCTCCACCGTTTGGAGCGAGTCGGCTCTGGTCACCGTTTTCCGCAGTGGACTGCAGGAGGAGGTACAGATGGAGTTAGCCTGTTGTGATGACAACCTGTCACTCGACCAGCTCATCAGCATGGCGATCCGGTTGGACAACCTCCTGCGGTCCCGACGAAGACCTGCGCGGAATCCGGAGCCCATGGCTACACCTGCTTCGTGGCCAGAGCCGATGGAGGTGGGCACTGCACGTTTGCGCGAGGCAGAGTGTAGGAATCTGGGTTGGTCGCAGGAGTGTCAGGGGAGGTGTCTTGCTGTGTCTGTCAACACCACTATGGTGGAAAGTCTGGACCACGCCACTCAAGTGGATTTACCAGAGGAATACCAGGATCTGGAACAGGTTTTCTCTAAGACCCAGGCTACACGCCTGCCTCCTCATCACCCCTGGGACTGTGCCATTGACCTGCTGTCTGACGCAGTACTCCCGAGAGGACACGTCTATCCCCTCTCCTACGCGGAGACCGAGGCCATGGAGACCTACGTACAGGAGAGCCCCTCTACGTCACCAGCCTCCTCAAGGTTATTTTTTGTTAAGAAGAAAGATGGGGGACCGCGCCCCTGCATTGATTATCGAACACTGAACAAAGCCACCGTTAAGTTCAGCTATCCTTTACCCCTCATCCCAACCATCATCGAACAAATGCAGTACTTCACGAAACTGGACTTGAGGAGTGCCAACAATCTGGTGCGCATTCGTGCAGGCAACAAATGGAAAACAGCCTTTTCCACGACCATGGGGCATTACGAGTATCTCGTAATGCCCTTTGGCCTGTCTAATATTCCTTCAGTCTTCCAGGCCTTTATTAATGAAGTGTTTTGGGACATGCTGGGAGGGGGTGTAGTGGTTTATATAGATGTCATTTTGGTCTATTCTGCTGACCGAGCCCAGCCCAGCACGTCTCATTAGTCATGTCTGTGCTGGGAAGACGGTTGGAGCATAATCTCTATGTTAAACAAGATAAATGTTTGTTTTTCTAGTGGTCCGTGTCCTTTTTGGGCTACCTCATATCCACGGAGGGAGTGGAGATGGAGGAGCAACGCATCAGTGCAGTCAGGTCATGGCCCATCCCCAACTCTGTGAAAGCAGTCCAGCGATTCCTGGGGTTCGCCAACTATTTCCGGAGGTTCATCCGAGGCTTCAGCACGGTGGTCGAGCCTCTTACCACCCTGCTGAGAGGAGGTCCCCAGCGGCTTTGTTGGACGGCGGAGGCGGAGAGGGCTTTCGAGATGCTGAAGGCACGCTTCACCACTGCTCCCGTGCTGGCACATCCCGACTCCTCACTCCCCTTCATCATCGGGGTGGATGCCTCCAAAGTAGGAGTCGGGGCAGTGCTGTCCCAGTGCACCGGAACCCCTCCAAATCTGCGGTCCTGCGCCTTCTACTCCAAGCAGCAGAGCCCCGCCCAGAGGAACTACGACGTAGGGGACCGGGAACTCTTGGCGGTCAGGAAGGCTCTGAAGGCGTGGAGGCACTGGCTGGAGGGGTCCAAACACCCTTTCCTGGTGTGGACGGACCACCGCAACCTGGAGTACATCAGGGCAGCGAAGAGGCTAAACCCGAGACAGGCCAGGTGGGCTCAATTCTTCGCCAGGTTCCAATTCATGCTTTCCTATAGGCCAGGTTCAAAGAACGTGAAGGCGGACACCCTGTCTCGCCTCTATGACGCAGAGGAGAGGCAGGGAGAGGAGACCCCCATCGTCCCTCCATTTTGTATCATCGCGCCAGTGGTGTGGGACGTGGATGCCGACATACGGCAGGCCCTGCATACGGAACCCGCACCTGCACAGTGCCTGGAGAACCATGCCTACATGCCCACGGGTGTGCGGGACCGCCTCCTTTCCTGGGTGCACACAGCGCCTGTGTCAGGTCATCCTGGGATAGGCCGTACCATCGCCTGCCTGACTGAGAAGTACTGGTGGCCCACCTTGGCCTGGGACGTCTCTTCCTGTCCATCTGTGCCCAGTCTAAGACACCCAGACACCTCCCTTAGGTAAAGCTCCTTCCCCTGCTGGTTCCACAATGACCCTGGTCTCACCTCTTGGTGAACTTTGTCACTGACCTTCCCCCCTCCCAGGGGAACACCACCGTTCTCGTAGTTGTGGACCGGTTTTCCAAAGTTTGTCGCCTCCTTCCTCTGCCTGGGCTCCCGTCGGCCATGCAAACCACGGAGGTTCTATTTACACACGTCTTCCGGCACTACGGAATCCCGGAGGACATTGTGTCAGACCATGGTCCTCAGTTCAACTCACGCGTATGGAAAGCGTTCCAGGTACCGTCCTCAAGCTAATGGGCAGGTGGAGAGGGTCAATCAGGAAGTGGGCACAAGGAACAGGCCGACCTCCACCGCAGTGAGGCGCCTGTTTTCTCCAGGCGACTGGGTCTGGCTCTCCACCCGGAACCTGCCCCTCCGCTTGCCCTGCCGGAAGCTGAGCCCGCGGTTTGTGGAGCCGTTTAAAGTCCTGAGGAGGGTTAATGAGGTAACGTACCATTTGCAACTCGCTGATTACCGCATAAACCCAACTTTTCATGTGTCTCTCCTCAGGCCAGTGGTGCCTGGACCCCTCGCTGAGGCTGGACCCAGTGATGCCCTTCCTCCTCCTCTGGACATCGAGGGAGGTCCGGCGTACTCGATCCGTGAAGTCCTGGATTCGAGGCATCGGGCGGGGCGTCTCCAGTACTTCCTCGACTGGGAGGGGTACGGCCCAGAGGAGCGGTGCTGGGTTCCTGCGGTGGACATCCTGGACGCTTCACTGACTAGGGATTTTCACCGTCGGCGCCCTGACCGACCCGCACAGCGTTCCTGTGGTCGTCCCTGAGGCCGGTGTCGTACCGCTGGGGAGGGAGTACTGTCACGGATCCCCCCGGTACTGCTGCTCATTCCGTTCACAAGCTCCGGAGGTCTACGTCACCGGCCTTCTAGGCGTCACTGACCTGGTTCATTACCACCAACCCCAGACTGTCTCATTACGGACACCTGGTTCCCATTCCCCCTGTTTAGTATGTGTATATATGTGCCCTCTGTTCCCCATTGTCCTTGTCGATTATTGTCCCATGTCCGTTGTACAGTGAGGTCTCATGAGTACCGTGTATTGTGCTCTTGTTATTACGGGTGTCATCCCGTGTATTGTGTAGAGGTTACACCTCGCTCTTTTGTTTGGGTTACATCCCTTTGTTATATATATATATATATATATATATATATATATATATATATATACAGTGGGGGAAAAAAGTATTTAGTCAGCCACCAATTGTGCAAGTTCTCCCACTTAAAAAAGATGAGAGAGGCCTGTAATTTTCATCATAGGTACACGTCAACTATGACAGACAAAATGAGGAAAGAAAATCCAGAAAATCACATTGTAGGATTTTTTATGAATTTATTTGCAAATTATGGTGGAAAATAAGTATTTGGTCAATAACAAAAGTTTCTCAATACTTTGTTATATACCCTTTGTTGGCAATGACACAGGTCAAACGTTTTCTGTAAGTCTTCACAAGGTTTTCACACACTGTTGCTGGTATTTTGGCCCATTCCTCCATGCAGATCTCCTCTAGAGCAGTGATGTTTTGGGGCTGTCGCTGGGCAACACGGACTTTCAACTCCCCTCCAAAGATTTTCTATGGGGGTTGAGATCTGGAGACTGGCTAGGCCACTCCAGGACCTTGAAATGCTTCTTGCGAAGCCACTCCTTCGTTGCCCGGGCGGTGTGTTTGGGATCATTGTCATGCTGAAAGACCCAGCCACGTTTCATCTTCAATGCCCTTGCTGATGGAAGGAGGTTTTCACTCAAAATCACACGATACATGGCCCCATTCATTCTTTCCTTTACACGGATCAGTCGTCCTGGTCCCTTTGCAGAAAAACAGCCCCAAAGCATGATGTTTCCACCCCCATGCTTCACAGTAGGTATGGTGTTCTTTGGATACAACTCAGCATTCTTTGTCCTCCAAACACGACAAGTTCTATTTTGGTTTCATCTGACCATATGACATATGACATTCTCCCAATCCTCTTCTGGATCATCCAAATGCACTCTAGTAAACTTCAGACGGGCCTGGACATGTACTGGCTTAAGCAGGGGGACACGTCTGGCACTGCAGGATTTGTGTCCCTGGCGGCGTAGTGTGTTACTGATGGTAGGCTTTGTTACTTTGGTCCCAGCTCTCTGCAGATCATTCACTAGGTCCCCCCGTGTGGTTCTGGGATTTTTGCTCACCGTTCTTGTGATCATTTTGACCCCACGGGGTGAGATTTTGCGTGGAGCCCCAGATCGAGGGAGATTATCAGTGGTCTTGTATGTCTTCCATTTCCTAATAATTGCTCCCACAGTTGATTTCTTCAAACCAAGCTGCTTACCTATTGCAGATTCAGTCTTCCCAGCCTGGTGAGGGTCTACGATTTTGTTTCTGGTGTCCTTTGACAGCTCTTTGGTCTTGGCCATAGTGGAGTTTGGAGTGTGACTGTTTGAGGTTGTGGACAGGTGTCTTTTATACTGATAACAAGTTCAAACAGGTGCCATTAATACAGGTAACGAGTGGAGGACAGAGGAGCCTCTTAAAGAAGAAGTTACAGGTCTGTGAGAGCCAGAAATCTTGCTTGTTTGTAGGTGACCAAATACTTATTTTCCACCATAATTTGCAAATAAATTCATAAAAAATCCTACAATGTGATTTTCTCAATGTTTTTTCCTCAATTTGTCTGTCATAGTTGACGTGTACCTATGATGAAAATTACAGGCCTCTCTCATCTTTTTAAGTGGGAGAACTTGCACAATTGGTGGCTGACTAAATACTTTTTTTCCCCACTGTATATATATATATATACGTGTTTGTTTTGGGCTTCGTCCCCGCCGTTTTTCATGATGTACCTTGTGTTGGGTGGAGTAAATAAAACCCTTAATACGTATTCCTGCTCCTGTCTTCTAATCATTATACAACGTGACACAAGCAGTGGAACTGGCTTCGAGGTCCAGAGTTGAGTTTGAGGGTTATAGAAGGTTCCTGACACTTTATTTTGCAATTTCACTTGTTTTTTATAAACTTACCCCACCAGTAATTGACTTCCTGAGCCTCATTCTGGAGTTCCAAGGCATCCAAAAACACGAACAAAGGCTAAAAAAACACCCAAATGCGTCAATTTACAAATGGCAAAGCTCTCACCAGCCTGTCCACAACAACGTGTCCACTGTAAACACAGAGTTGCTAGCTAGCTGCCGGTCGTTAATCTACCAAGCTAGCTAATTATTTTTTCTTTCAAACTACTACGCTACCAACATGTCTGACTACAAATACGAGGAGGAAATGTTCGAATTTGCAGGCAAGCATTATTTATTTGAACTGGAATACACAGACGAGGATCTTCAACAGATGGAGGATGACAGAGAAAGGAGTGAGAGAGACGGAGCAGGCAGAGGCTCAGGCAGATATTCAACCAACAGCTGAGGCCCGACTCAAGACATCTGGGACCTGGTGGAGTACCTGTGGGCAATGCCAAACGATGCCCACTGAAGACGAGTGTCTTTGCTGCGTGGAGTGGGACCTGCTTATGCCAGCCTAGGAAAATCTAGAATTGTCCGGCAACGAGACAACGTTGACCCGGGAGCCCACCCTACTCTGTGTAACCAGTGACTATTTCTTTCCAGCCCTCATAAACCCAGCAGTTGTAGAAACTTTTTTCCATGTGCCAAAAATAAACTGGAAGAAAAGGCCTCGGCCAGAGAGACCTAATGGACAGCTGTCAATAAACTAAGTACTGGTAGTTTGTGTGTGATAAATAGACTTCCCAGCATTACAGTATTCATAGGCTGTGTCAAATAGGTCATCAGTCACCCATATGTTCATCAGTAGGCCTACCTGGTGTCATTCTGCTTTCGCACAGCGAGCTGACATGTTTTTCAATTTTTATTTTCTAGATAATATAGACTTGTAGCTTACAGAGTGGTCTTGAAATGGGGATTGAAAGGCGAACGACTTGGATGTGGTCAGCAGAGTTGTGGACTCGAGTTGAAAACAAATGATAGTCCCACTAAGCCCAAACCAGATGGGATGGCATATCGCTGCAGAATGCTGTCTTCACTATTATTCTACAATGTAGAAAATAGTACAAATTAAGAAAAACCATTGACTGAGTAGGTGTTCTAAAACTTTTGACCGGTAGTGTTTGTCTTCTCATTGTGTTGTCGCATGTTGGGATTGCACATCTACGAACCATTTTCAACAATATTTAGCAAATAACCTAACAACAAAAAATACTTCAGTCCCCTTGTTGTCGCCTGGTTTATCTTTGAGTGAGTGAGTGACTGACAGCGTAACAAGCTAGCTAGCTACCTAGTACCTTTGCCGGTAGCATACCCTCTACTTACACTTGCGCAGTAGCGAGAGGAATGAGGAAGTATAACATTGCGGATAAAGTTTAGTATGACACAATTTTATGTATACTACATCTAAAGACCCTCATCACGATAATGAGAGTTTTGCCGTTTGTAAAAGGACGTATTTAGGTGTTATTGGAGCCTTTGTTCATGTTTCTTTTGAATGCCCTGGAACTCCAGAATGAGGCTCGGGAAGTAAATTGCTGGTGGGGTAAGTTTCTCAAAAACAGCTGAAATTGCTAAAAAAAAAAAACTGTCTGGAACCTTCTATAACATGCCATTTACCTAAAAAATACAGATCAATAAAATTCTCCTTAAGGTTGTCTTTGTGACTTAAGACATTGGAGACGTTGGTGGACCAGGCTTGAACTTGAACCTCCAATTACTTTACATTATTTTATTGTATCAATCCATCTAACATAAACTCCAAAGTGCTCTCTCTCTCTCTCTCTCTCTCTCTCTCTCTCTCTCTCTGTGCCTCTCTCTCCCTCTCACACAGCATTTTATCTGCTAAAAAGTCAGTTTGATGAAAATGTGCATATTTTTTCTATGTGGACTGCAGAATAATCACAAGAAACTCTGTCTCCAATTTGATGGAAATATAGCCACACACACGCACACGCACACACACACACACACACACACACACACACACACACACACACACACACACACACACACACACACACACACACACACACACACACACACACACACACACACACACACACACACACACACACACACACACACACACACACACACACACACACACACACACTCCTTTTTGGGTCCCATATTATGACATGCTTAATATGTTCCAGAGGAGTGCACTGCTAGTCTCTGCCAAAATACTCTGTTTACATTATGAGTGAAGAATGCAAGTACATGGACCCTAATGCCCTAACATGAGAGGTTACAACTGATATCAAGCCATAACATTATGCAAAGGACATTTTTGAAGTGCAATGAAATATTACTCTGTTCAATAAATCTCTACACATTACATGAAATATGTTTAAATTTTGACATATCCCTATCTGTAACACCACCTACAGGTGTAGGATCTTAATTTGAGCCAGTTTGCTACAGCAGGAAAATAATCCTGCTGCAACAGGAAATGTGAATTATTATGTGGATTATAATTAGTTAATTGACATTTTTGTAGGGGTTGATACATTTTTTGTAAGGGAAAATCAAAGTGGAAATTACAAACTTCAGAAGCCTTTTTAAACCTGCATTGCAGAAAAGTTGTCCTGCAACAGGGTGATCAAATTAAGATCCTACTGCGGTAGGAGGAAAAACAGAACCAAAATGAGTTACAGTTGGGGTCCTATCTACCATAAACAGTGTATGCTTTAGTGTCGATAAAATACAACAGTTGTGTGTGGACGTGCAGTATCACACCACACAACTGCCTGTCTTCCTCTTTACTGATAATTCAGTTGATATACAGCATCTGACTGGGCCTTCTTAGTAACTTCTCTGTTTAGTGTATCGAGAAGAGGGAAGTTCTAAATCACTGGTTTGGTTCAGATACAGTACAGTGGCAGTTGGGTCACAGTGGTCCAGGGTTTCCTGCCTTTTGGACCTAGCAGTTAGCTGTTGGGACCAGCACCACAGAGTTAGTGGTTAACATAGCGGTTAGCTCTCAGGACCAGCAGTCCTCAAAACACTCCCTATGATTTATTAGTCTAACACCCACATGGTGCTGGCTTCCCACTGGACCATACCATCTCGGTAGAGGATGAAAGCAGAAGCGAGGATCAAATCAAATCAAATTGTATTTGTCACATGCGCCGAATACAACAGGTGTAGACCTTACAGTGCAATGCTTACTTACAGCCCTTAACCAACAATGCAGTTTTAAGAAAAATAAGTGTTAAGAAAGTATTTACTGAAGTAAAAAAAAAAAGTTAAAAAAAAAAATTAATAGAAAAATATCAACTAAATAAAGAGCAACAATAAAATAACATTAACAAGGCTATATACAGGGTGTACCGGTACAGAGTCAATGTGTGGGGGCACAGGTTAGTCGAGGTAATTTAGGAAATATGTACATGTAGGTAGAGGTAAAGTACCTATGCATAGATAATAAACAGAGAGTAGCAGCAGCGTAAAAAATGCTAATAGTCCGGGTAGCCATTTGATTAGCTGTTCAGGAGTCTTATGGCTTGCGGGTAGAAGCTGACCTAGACTTGGCACTCCGGTACCGCTTGCCGTGCGGTAGCAGAGAGAACAGTCTATGACTAGGGTGGCTGGAGTCTTTGGCAATTTTTAGGGCCTTCCTCTGACACCGCCTGGTATAGAGGTTTTGGATGGCAGGAAGCTTGGCCCCAGTGATGTACTGGGCTGTACGCACTACCTTCTGTAGAGCCTTGCGGTAAGAGGCCAAGCAGTTGCCATACCAGGCGGTGATGCAACCAGTCAGGATGCTCTCTATGGTGCAGCTGTATAACTTTTTGAGGATCTGAGGACCCATGCCAAATCTTTTCAGTCTCCTGAGGGGCAATAGGCGTTATCGTGCCCTCTTCACGACTGTCTTGGTGTGTTTGGACCATGATAGTTCATTGGTGATGTGGACAACAAGGAACTTGTTCGTGCCCCCTCGATGAGAATGGGGGCGTGCTCGGCCCTCCATTTCCTGTAGTCCACGATCATCTCCTTTGTCTTTATCACATTGAGGGAGAGGTTGTTATCCTGGCACCACACTGCCAGGTCTCTGACCTACTCCCTATAGGCTGTCTCATCGTTGTCGGTGATCAGGCCTACCACTGTTGTGTCATCGGCAAATGTAATGATGGTGTTGGAGTCGTGCATGGCCATGCAGTCATGGGTGAACAGGGAGTACAGGAGGGGACTGAGCACGCACCCCTGAGGGGTTCCCGTGTTGAGGATCAGCGTGGCAGATGTGTTGTTACCTACCCTTAGCACCTGGGGGCGGCCCATCAGGAAGTCCAAGATCCAGTTGCAGAAGGAGGTGTTTAGTCCCAGGGTCCTTAGCTTAGTGATGAGCTTTGAGGGCACTATGGTGTTGAACGCTGAGCTGTAGTCAATGAATAGCATTCTCACGTAGGTGTTCCTTTTGTCCAGGCAGGAAAGGGCAGTGTGGAGTGCAATAGAGATTCTGGATCTGTTGAGGCATCATGCAAGTTGGAGTGGGTCTAGGGTTTCTGGGATAATGGTGTTGATGTGAGCCATGACAAGCCTTTCAAAGCACTTCATGGCTACAGACGTGAGTGCTATTGGTCGGTAGTCATTTAGGCAGGTTACCTTAGTGTTCTTGGGCACAGGGACTATGGTGGTCTGCTTGCAACATGTTGGTATTAAAGACTCAGTCAGTGAAAGGTTGAAAATGTCAGTGAAGACACTTGCTAGTTGGTCAGCGAATGCTCGGAGTACACGTCCTGTTAATCCATCTGGCCCTGCAGCCTAGTGAATGTTGACCAGTTTAAAGGTCTTGCTCACATTGGCTATGGAGAGCGTGATCACACAGTCGTCCGGAACAGCTGGTGCTCTCATACATGCTTCAGTGTTGCTTGCCTCGAAGCACGCATAGAAGTCATTTAGCTCGTCTGGTAGGCTTGTGTCACTGGGGAGCTTGATCGGAGCTCATCCAGTTTATTATCCAATGATTGCACGTTGGCTAATAGGACGGATGGTAGAGGCGGATTACCCACTTGCCGTCAAATTCTTTCAAGGCACCCTGAACTACGACCCCTATATCTCTGTCTCTTCTTCATGCGAATGACAGGGATTTGGGCCTTGTCCGATTTCTGAAGTAAATCCTTCGCGTCCGACTCGTTAAAGAAAAAATCTTTGTCCAGTACGAGGTGAGTAATCGCTGTTCTGATATCCAGAAGCTCTTTTCGGTCATAAGAGACGGTGACAGAAACATTATCTACAAAATGAGTTACAAATAATTGGTTAGGAGCCCGTAAAACGGCAGCCATCTTCTCCGGCACCATTCTATCCAGCCTTGTGGTCTGCCTCGTGGATCTGCCTCGTGGTCAGAGATCTGGCGATCTCAGAGTTTGTCATCCACCATCGGGATACACTGGAAGCGCATCTGTGATTCTGTTTTGTTTATCTGTTTTATTGAGACAGGCAAAGCCCTGTCAAGCATATGCCAATCATATGCCTCTATTACATTTTACATTACATTTTAGTCATTTAGCAGACGCTCTTATCCAGAGCGACTTACAGTTAGTGAATACATTATTTTTTTTTATACTGGCCCCCCTCTATGTCAACAATGGTACCTAGGTACCAATAAGAAACAATATATTTATTTTAGTTGTATTCCATTTTCTCAGAATGATAAAATCCAGTACATGTGCGAGTTTACAGAGTCAGAAGCATAGCCTTTTACTCACTGTTTAACGTTTGTTGGTTCGGTTGGTGAACATGTACGGCTGCCATGGAAACTTTTATAATAGTAGTCCATTAAGAATCATCATGGGACCGAGTTCTCTAACCATGCTCATTAACCTGACCCTTCACTTCCACACACACACACACACACACACACACACACACACACACACACACACACACACACACACACACACACACACACACACACACACACACACACACACACACACACACACACACATAGATACTGGAGTCATAGCAACATCAAACCTCTCACAACCATTAGGTTTTGTGAAACATAACCAAATGGGGACCAAACCCAATGGGAACCTTATACAAACATTGGCAGAAACTTCAGTGTTAGCTGGGCGGTATCTCCACATTGAAGTCCAAGCTGCTATTGAAAACAAAGGTTAGTTCAGTCATGTGCTTAAAGTTAATCTGTCCCAGCTGAACAAATCACTCAATCCTGGTTAACCATTGCGATACAAAATGAATCATTCTCAGGAGCTACATGATAATTTCATGACCCCCCACCTCCCTCCTCTACTCCTCCTCCCTTCACTCCTTCCTTCCACTCCCTCCTTCATGCCACTGGTCTTACTTCATCACATACTTGTCGACACTCTTTCTGCCGCGGCGGTGACAAAGCCCGCCTTTCATGTTCTCCCCAGCTTGCTAGTGGGAAACGGCGCTGTCGCAAGTGCCCAGGAGCACCATCTGCCACGGCCCCTCAGAGCAGATGATAAAGTTAGCATCTTCCCACACCCTCCTCCTCATCCCCCCCACACACACACACACACACACACACACACACACACAGACACAAACACTCACACCCCAGTGGATGCTCCTCAGAGGAGGAAGGGGAGGACCATCCTCCTAAGTGAATTTCATAAAAATAAAAATAGTGAAACATTTAAAAGGTTATCATTTTTAGGTACAACCAATGTTGGGTGAGTGGAAACTTGAACGTTGTGAGAATTTTGTGCAACTTCCGGTGCGCGTTTACAGTGAACACTGAGGATGTATTCTTACAGTTTTAGACAGTAGCCAATAGGCTATTGTGGCTATTTGAGCATAATGTAGGCCTACCAAGAAAACCAATGGAGCGAATCCCATAACATTTTCACGTGGAAATAGCTTTTGATTTCTATGATATAGCCTACAGTAGCCTATATGTGGTGTTCAATGCAGACCTACATTGCATGAGACTTTTAAAAACGTTTTTACATTATGAAGGGCTTGACATTAATTCATGATTGTTTACTTGTTCTTTAACACCATGGGCCAAATAGGCGACTGTAAATTGCATTTATTATTACCATACAGAGTGTTAGACAATGTAGGCTACCCCTCTGTCTATTGGCTTATTTGTATATTCAAGCCTGTCTCAAAATACAACACCGCCCCTTTAATTAAGATATAAGCTTTTTACCTGACTGGCTTTTTAAAGACAGCTTGACATGTAGCCTACACGTTTTGTGCTCTTGCAGGAAGCAGTAACTCCCCATTGCTGACCTATACTTATCTATAGCTGGGCTAATAACTCGCTAACTAGCAAAGAATACCAAAACTCGCTAACTGCGCTCTGAACTGATCTGAAAAGCGCATTCACTCACAGGTGATTGAAAGACTGCTAGTGGGCTACCCCACTAATAGAATTCTACACCGTTGCGCTCTGGCTCTGCCTACAACAAAATCATGCACTCAATCTTGCAAAGTTAGATTTGTTTTGGTTTGTTGCATTGAAAAGGGGCTGAAATAATGTTGATGCGATCACAGAAAAAACGTTGATCTATATAGTGCAAACTAATGGAGCGAACTCAGTGAAGTTCAATCTCTTGCATCTCTTCGCGGCATGGCATTTCTTCTGTGGGCAGTCCTGGAGGAGGTGTGCGGCTGCGCACGTGTGCAGCTTAGAGGGAACATTGGATACAACTATACTAAATATATTCACGTCACCAAATAATTGATTAAAACACAATGTTTTGCAATGAAGGTCTACAGCAACCTCAAAAGCACTCTGTAGGGTAGCACCATGGCGTAGCCGGAGGACAGCTATGTTCCATCCTCCTCTGGGTACATTGACTTCAATACAAAACCTAGGAGGCTCTTGGGTCTCTCCCCCTTCCATACACTTACACAGTAATTATTACAACTTCTGGAAGACGTCCTCCAACCTATCAAAAGCTCTTGCAGCATGAACTGACATGTTGTACACCCAATCAAAGGATCAGAGAATGAATCTAGTACTGAAAGCATAAGCTACAGCTAGCTAGCACTGAATTGCATAAAATGTGGTATTAAGTTGACTCAAAGAGAGAGAAAGACAATAGTTGAACAGTTTTGAACAAATTAATTTCTTAAAAAATGAAGAAGCAAGAGAGAGAGAGAGAGAGAACTAGCTATATTTCATTGTATTTAAAAAAAAAAAACTTTCACTTACTTAGCTAGCAAATGCAGCTAACTAGTTTAGCTCACTCAAACACCCGGCTCAAACAGAGAGGGATGCTATGTTAGCTAGCTGGCTATGGCTATCCAACACTGGAACTCTTCCAAGTCAAGGTAAGATTTTGGTTTTATATATGTATTGCCACCGGGGCCCGCCGGCGTAACTGCTAAACTGCTTTCTGACTGTACACTGTACTGCATGATTGTAGCGGGTTTACAAACGCGTTAGTTTTAGTAGCTTTGTTGACAATGACAGCTAATATGGTGACGTTGTAGGCTGTGTGTAGCGGTTAGTTGTCATTATATGAGGTTTGGCTTGGAAAGTTTTTTTTTCACCTGGTCACAGACAGCTGAGGTGTTGTGCACTGAAGTCCACAAGCGAAGGGAAAAGGTCAGAGGAGGGGAGCATGTAGATGCGAGAAGGAATTATACAACGATCAAATGGATCATGATGTTTGTATGTGGCTGCTATGAAAGTGAACTGTGTTTGTGTGTGATCAGGGGTGTATTCATTCCACCGATTCTGTTGAAAACCGTTTCTTAAACGGAAGCAAACGGAACAAAATGGGGATAAACATACCTGAATTTGTCCATAGAATTGCTTGTTTTCAAATGTTGGACAAAGATTACACCCTAGATCAGCTAGATGCAGGTGTAACCGGCTCTGTACCGGTACCTTTCTGCGTTGTGTTCTGGTGAGGTGTAGGTGGAAGAGAAGGCTCTGGACACAATTCTGCCGGTTGTCTCTCTTTTAATGACTGCATGGAATGGAGACAAATGCAAGGCAAACGTTAATGCTGCCATCTGGACTCTCGTCCACAAGTATATTTGCCTCTCCTCATCACGCTTTGAGCAAACTCCACATCAACAAAAATGCATTGTACAAAATATACATGTTCATATTTTCAAAAGACTCACATTTCATTGTATAAAACATTGTACATCAATACACAAATGTATTTATTTTACCTTTATTTAACTAGGCAAGTCAGTTAAGAACAAATTCTTATTTACAATGACGGCCTACACCGGCCAAACCCGGACGACGCTGGGCCAATTGTGCGCCGCCCTATGGGACTCCCAATCACGGTCGGTTGTGATACAGCCTGGAATCGAACCAGGGGGTCTGTAGTGACGCCTCAAGCACTGAGATGCAGTGCCTTAGACCGCTGCGCCACTCAGGAGCCCAATAATTTGCTAATAAGTGCTAAATATTTATTTGAGTGTACTATTGTACCATTATACCTGAGGCATACGCCAGGTATACAACGCCATTTTTGACATGACCAGACAGGTAACAAAATGAACGACAGCTAACTAGGCACATTAAACATGAAATACAAAAGTGACATTTCACAATATTCCTGCATGGAATGGATACAAATGCAAGGAAAACGTTAATGCTGCCGTCTGGACTCTCGTACACAAGTATATTTGCCTGATAAAAGACAAAAGACAGTGCAGAATACCCGTGAGAAAATCTTCAGAAAACTCACACTGTCTGCACCTGAAAGATACCCTCTCCCGCAACCAAAGCTAATGGTAGCAAGGCTAGCCTTGCAAAGTTGCAATCAAAGTTGCACTCGAACATTATCCCCATTCACACTAATCTATATTCCTACAAACAGTAGTGCAACAACACTAAATCAATGACGATATAATTTTAGCTTGTCTTTTTTGTGTGAACATGTGCATAAAAAAAACCGGAGCATACATAAACACATACCTCTCCTCATCACGCTTTAAGCAAACTGAAGAGTAAAGCATGGCTCCCGTTGATGACATCACAACATTAACACAATTTAGAAAATAAATATAATAAAATAGTTCACTCTTGAAAGTAGTGTAATACATCTCAAAATATCCTTAAAATAATAAATGAAAATAAATATGAGGGATTTTCTGTGAAATACATAAAGTATATTTTACACCTGTTACACAGGCAAGAGTGTGCAAGGTGGTATTGAATGTGTCAATGTCTGTCATCTTGATTACTCAAATTTCTCTCGACCTGTGCACCTACGTTGTAAACTTTCATTCATAGGCTAGGTTGTAGCAACATCATGTATATAGGGAAATGTAGTGTCATGTAGTAGCCTAAACCTATCGCTGTTACATTAAGCTGGGTGAATGGAATATGAATGACAGCCATTCAAATATGCTGTAATAGAAATAAGGCCATGCTCATCCTCAAAAATAATCGTCCTCCCTCATCTTAAACGGCACCGACCGCCACTAACACACACACACACACACACACACACACACACACACACACACACACACACACACACACACACACACACACACACACACACACACACACACACACACACACACACACACACACACACACACACACACACACACACACACACACACATGCACACACACACACACACACACACACACACACACACACACACACACACACACACACACACACACACACACACACACACACACACACACCCACACACACACACACAGTGTCTTCCCTCCTCCTGTTCCAGGAACAGGTCGATGAGTCAGAGGGCCAGCTGAGTGTGCCGAGCTCCAAGCTGACCAGGCCTCACTCTACTCCTGGGGTCCCGTAGGGAGGATGCTGTGTGTTTGTGTGTGTGTGTGTGTGTGTGTGTGTGTGTGTGTGTGTGTGTGTGTGTGTGTGTGTGAGGGCAACAAGGGGGCGAGTGAGGAGGAGGAGAGGGCGGGAAAGTGGGGTGAGGAGGAAGTGCACTCTGCCTGCAGGTGTTTGAGCTTCATTACTCTGAAGGTTCGTTTTTACAGTATGTTGTTGAATGTAGATGCATTTTTTATCGCTGAAATGGCTACTTTCCTCAATGTGGCTGTGACACTGCTGGGTTAAAATGATATAATTCAAAATACACCCTGTATCTACTCACTACATAATTGTCTTTGTTACAAAGTGGTGCCATTTTCTCTCAAACGTTTAAGATTAGTTAGGCTTTAAGATGATTACAATGATTAAATGAATGAATCTACCTTTGCAAAACAAAAAAAAGCAGGTTGTGCAATTAAAGTAGTCAGGAATAGATTAATATAATCAGATTTGGCTTAAAGCCTGATGTGTATCTTAACACGACAAGCTACAAATATTTTAATGACAGCCTAAATCAGCTCAATCTAATAATGTAGCAATCAACCCCCAGATGATGAGCTGTGTCTGTTTTGGAACTACCGCAGAGTAACAACTGCCACACGTCTCGGATACCAGGGACTGGGAGCAAAGAAGCGTCAGGAGATATTTCATTAAGACAACAGTTCAATTAACAGCTAAATTAGCCAAGGTAATTAGGGGCTCTGTTGGAACAAAAGCCTGCACACACTCAGTGCCTCCTAGTGCAGGACCAGGGTAGCTAAACCCCGCTGCAGGCCACATAATCCTACTTAATCGACGGATGGAAATGTTTGGCCCAAACTGTCTGGAAGGCGAGAGGACTGGAGCAAGACTTCCTATTTCTAGCTCAATCTGAGCTTCCAGGACACTGATTTCAGAAAGGCTCATTCAAGTTAATGTAGCTTCGGGTCTTTGGAAGAAGATTGAGTTAACCTAAGTTTTGAGAGGCACTGTGTAACCTGGGTTTTGAGAGGCGCAACTACACACACACACACACACACACACACACACACACACACACACACACACACACACACACACACACACACTTAAATACAAACACACAAATGTATTTTAACCCAACTCTGTGTTAAACATTCACAAAGTTCCTTTGTTTCAGTTGAATATGTACCTTGCAATTTGCCAGGTGAGGCTTAGCCCTGGACTCCTAGTTGGTCTTTGGAGGTTGGAGATGGTGGGGGGAATCTGGCTATGTTGAGGCCCCCCAGAGTGTACAGTCGCCTGGCAGAGATCTACCCCATGAGCCCCTACTCAGTCAATTAGGATCCACCCACCAGCAGATATGGAGCCCAATTAGCTGGCTTGCATTATAGGACCCTCTTTCGCCCCTCCGTGGGGCATTGGAGCCATTAGAGGTATGGACACACACCTGATGACACGTCCATCATAGGCTTGATGCTGTCTGAGTGTGTTTGTACGTGTGTGTGTGTGGAGTTGGAATGACCTCTGGTGAGTGTGAGACGTCCCCACCTGCCCCTTTGCTGCCCTCCCTGGGGAAAGTGAGTGAGTGTGTGTGTGTGTGCAGGCCTGGTCCTGCTCCACAGACCTGTTCTGTAATAAGAGCAGACAGTGCAGGCTGCAGCAGGACCAGAGCTCCTGTTCTATATCAGATGACCTCGCATATGAACCCACCTCACTATGAGGAGAAATGGCATACAGTCTCTCCAAATAGGTATGGGAATCATTTTTGCAGGGCCAATAAGAGAACATACTGGAAATTGTATATTCAGTGCTGAGGTGATCTGACTGTCTTTACTCAAAGATACACCAGTATAGAGGTACTGTTTGACACATATGGACTTTACACTTAGCTCACACACAGCACAATTTCAAACCCAAAACCTCAACTGGAAGCCTTGTTTTCGGTGGCATCTGAACCCAGGGTTTGGTTTGTATAAATCTTATGACAGACAGGATGACTGGCTGCTCGTCAGCGGCAGTTGAAGTGAGAAGAGCTATTTGTTGCCACATCCAGCCCCACACTTCCCTGTATGCTGTGTTACTTCATCTCTCCCCAACAGCTGTGCCTTCTGACCACTATCTGGCAACCGCAGCCTCCGTATGGCATGTGATTCGCACATAGCACTGCATAGGTAGCCTCACAGCGGCCTGACGCCCCGACTTCCTGTCCCAGGCCCTCTGCGCCTGGCGTCGCAGCAGCACATCCTTCAGTTAATCTGTGGCCGTCCTCCCTGTCCCCCTTCTCCTCCTCTCCTTCCCCCTCCCTGACCGACCGACTGAACTACCGGATTCCTGCCAGCTGCTACTGATAATACATGATACACTCCACAGCTTTCTCACTGCATTGAACTCTCTCAGTACCTTTGGGTCGTTCAACCAATTCAGTCCCTTTTGAGAAGTGTAACTTGGTCAATTTCTTTGGTTGATTTGACCTCATTTTAACATTCTATCATAACGAGCACATGTTCAACTTCATAAAAAACCCTTTTCCCCAAACATTAAGTGCCAAATAAAGTAACAGGGTTGACTGTAACAGGGTTGACCATAACAGGGTTAATCTCAAATCAGACATAAATCCCCTTGTGGGGGAATAGAAGCTTGTTGTATGCAAAAAGTAGTATTAATTGAATGCAAGCTTCACAATAAAAATACAATTGTTACAACATTTCTAGCCTGTCTATCTATGGGTAACAGGGTTGACGTGTTATACTTGACACGCTCAGTTTTCCACCACAAATCACCAGAAAATGGCCAAAAAGCGTAGAACCAGCTTACACTATAATATGTTCAATGTTTCTTTTGAAAAACATTTAAAAAGGAATAGTTTCACCATATTAGAATGAGAGTTCAGTTCACGTAACAGAGTTGACCTTAAAATGAGGGACAGACGTAAAATAATCACTAATGACTTGAAATACATAATAATCTTCAGAAAATACTTAACTAGGGCTTTACAATAATAGTGGTAACTTGGAGAAATGTTGGGGTTAAAGCTGCAATATGTAACGTTTTGGGTGACCCGACCAAATTCACATAGAAATGTGAGTAATAGATCTATCATTCTCATTGAAAGCAAGTCTAGGAAGCAGTAGATCTGTTATATGTGCGCTATTTGTATGCTTCCCTTTCTTAAGTTTTGTTTTCGTCTTTTACTTTCTGTTTTGTACACCAGCTTCAAACAGCTGAAAATACAATATTTTGAGTTATTGAAAATATATTTCACAGCAATTTAGATTCTCTACACTATTTACATTTACATTTACGTCATTTATCAGACGCTCTTATCCAGAGCGACTTACAAATTGGTGCATTCAACTTATGATAGCCAGTGGGACAACCGCTTTTCCCCCTTTTTTTTAAATGGGGGGGTGGGGGAGGGGTAGAAGGTATTCCTTAAAGAGGTAGGGTTTCAAGTGTCTCCAGAAGGTGGTGAGTGACTCTGCTGTCCTGGCGTCGTGAGGGAGCTTGTTCCACCATTGGGGTGCCAGAGCAGCGAATAGTTTTGACTGGGCTGAGCGGGAACTGTGCTTCCGTAGAGGTAGGGGGGCTAGCAGGCCAGAGGTGGATGAACGTAGTAGTAGTGCCCTCGTTTGGGTGTAGGGACTGATCAGAGCCTGAAGGTAAGGAGGTGCCGTTCCCCTCACAGCTCCGTAGGCAAGCACCATGGTCTTGTAGCAGATGCGAGCTTCAACTGGAAGCCAGTGGAGTGTGCGGAGGAGCGGGGTGACATGAGAGAACTTGGGAAGGTTGAACACCAGACGGGCTGCAGCGTTCTGGATAAGTTGCTTATTTTGTCACATAAACTGAAATTAGGCGAACTATTCGAATTTTAGCAACCATGAAATGGCGGAGCGATTTCTGCATAGTGCATCTTTAAAGGGCACTTCATTTAATATTACAGGCTTTTAAAATTCAATATTGTTGCACAATTTCTACTTAAAATATCATAGGTACGCAAAAGGCACTCTTTTCGTGGAACGAACCCTTTAACTCTCTTACTGATTTTTAATTCGCTCAGTGCCCTTTAACTCTCTCACTGCCCTTTAACTCTCTCACTGCCCTTTAACTCTCTCACTGCCCTTTAACTCTCTCACTGCCCTTTAATTCTCTCAGTGCCCTTTAACTCTCTCACTGCCCTTTAACTCTCTCACTGCCCTTTAACTCTCTCACTGCCCTTTAACCCTCTCACTGCCCTTTAATTCTCTCACTGCCCTTTAACTCTCTCACTGCCCTTTAACTCTCTCACTGCCCTTTAACTCTCTCACTGCCCTTTAACTCTCTCACTGCCCTTTAATTCTCTCAGTGCCCTTTACATCTCTCCCTGCCCTTTAATTCTCTCACTGCCCTTTAATTATCTCACTGCCCTTTAATTCTCTCACTGCCCTTTAACTCTCTCACTGCCCTTTAACTCTCTCACTCCCCTTTAATTCTCTCACTGCCCTTTAACTCTCTCACTGCCCTTTAACTCTCTCACTGCCCTTTAACTCTCTCACTGCCCTTTAACTCTCTCACTGCCCTTTAACTCTCTCACTGCCCTTTAACTCTCTCACTGCCCTTTAATTCTCTCACTGCCCTTTAAATCTCTCACTGCCCTTTAACACTCCCTCTGCTAGGCATTGATAGAGCATGGGAGAACTTTCAGTTTCTCTCTGCTTGATATATTTGGACCATTGAATATGTTCAATCTTTTCACCGCTGCACTGCGAAAAGAGACTTCATTATGTGAACTAAAGCCAAGGTGATTATGTGAACAGAGCTATTTACAGAAAATGAATATCAGAGGGATAGGAGGCCGGATGGAAATTGGCTGAGGTGAAGTTTGGAGCAAAGCGTCCAAGAAACAACACAATAAATGGCTGATGCTATGACATCATGTTTTTCTCTCTATTATCACCACAGGTAAGGGTTCATGTTGAACTTCATGATAGTGTTCACTCACACAGAGCAAATAGCAGAGACATTGTTCAGAGAGAGAGAGAGAGCAGAGTAGCACCATTGTGAGATGCTGAGTCAGTGAATGGAGAAGTCAGACTCGGTCAGGGTCACTCAGCTTAGCATCTAACGCTACACGCAACCTTGTGTCATCTCACAACACAGTGCATGTACTGAGAGCTATGCCAGGTGACACACAGCAAAACAGTGATTAAACACAGACTTGTTTTACAAGACACAGGAAATGAATTTATTTGAACTGAATACAAGATCTGATACATCAAAGAATGGTTGAATGATTCAAATGGTAATTTTCCAATTCTACAGCAACCTGCTACATATGCAAGTGTGGCTCTATGAGTGTTTGAAGATAAACTGTATGTGCTAGATGTTTCACATATTTTCTCTGATCTTACCTTCACCTCTTTTGGGGTTGTGTCTTTGTGTGTGTGTGTGTGTGCTTGAGTGTGTATGAACATGAGTGAACAGTGGGCTTGAAGAGACTGATACAAGGAACAGTGGCTTACCAGAAATAGGTCAGCCTTTACGCCCTGGGGCTACCTCCACAGTTTGCATGTTAATCGCCAATACACTCTCCCTTTCTCTTTCTTCCTTTGGTCTTTCCTCTCAATTAACGCCATTCCACTCTGCTGCTTTCCAACAGCCCTCTGCTGTCCCAACATACACTCTCTATATGAAACATTAATGATGACAATACCAAGTGGATCCATATCAGGAGTTTTGTTTGAAGAGAAAGTGCCGACTGGGGAGAATTCCTGCAGTGGTTCCTATAATTGGCCTGCAGCCATTCCTCTGGCCTTGTGCTCTTTGAATAATGCATGGGCCCTTTTTTAATGAAGCCTCTTTTTGTTGTTTTACATCTGTAGGCTGTAGAGTGAAATTAGCATAGTCCTGTGTCTGCATCTTAATAAACAACGGGTAATAAGGACCGGCCATACTCACTGCTAGCCTTGAGGAAATGAGCAAAAGGTATGCTAAGGTTAGCCTCAGGTGGTGGTCTATCTCAACTAGCATAGGCCTACTTAAGGATGTATAAAGAATTGGTCCTAGTCTCCTGGATGAGGAATATTGGTCCAAATGATTTTCTTAAGCTCAGTAGGTACAGTAGCCGACTGTATTGTATCCACTCGGGCAGTGTAGAGGACACCTCCTCTATAGCACAAAAAGGACCCCTGGGACCCATGAGTCAGCAGAGTTGGACGGCCATGATATAAATCTGGGCTTTAGAAGTCTGTATGCTACTCCTCTGCTCATTCTGGGATGTACTTTTACATTCTACCTTTATAAGATATATTTCTCTTAAAATCTAATCTACTGTAAAAATACAAAGATTGCCTCACCTGATGGAGTTTCCATGTCGTAGATATATAATGTAATTTATAAGCTTGAGCTCCTTCATTAATTTCTGTTACTGAATGCGTTTACTGTTTTGAACTGAACTAACACATGCTCTTCAAGCATATCTTCAGAGATCACAAAAATCATTGCGTGTGAGAATATTTCTCAGTCGTAGCCCACTGTAAGCTTCTCAACACTGATACCCACCCAGACAGGAGCAGGAGCCTGGCCAGCCCAGACAGAATGGAGTCGAGAGTCTTTAAGTCTGTCCTCAAGTGGGGGGCAGAACATTCCTTAGTCATCAAGCCGTGCAGAATGGTCACTAATCCTACTGTAGAATACAGTACCTTTCATCTGGAGGGGGAAGGCTCACCAAAGCCCTGATCCGTGTCTAGAGCAGGAGCCTTTGGAGAAGGGGACCAGGGTGGCTGAGACCTGGAAGGGCTGAGAGAGGGGGTGGTGGTCATGTGATAGGGCTCTGGCGCCAGGTGAAGGTGTCTGGATTTTCAGTAGGCGACCTGGCATTCCTGGGCCTGTATTCACAAAGTGTCTCCGAGGTGGAGTGTTGATCTAGGACCTGTTTAGATCATAATGAATACGATTATATGAGCGGCTGGGACCTGATCGTAGATCAGCACTCCTACTCTAAGATGCTTTGTGAATACGGGCCTTAGCTAGGGTGTGAGTAGTCTTTGTGGTAGGATCACAGCACAGGTGGTAGAGCATGGCGCTTGCAATGCCAAGGGCCGTGGTTTTTATTTCCGCAAGGGCCTCCCTTAGGTAAAATGTATGTACGCATGACTGTAAGTTGCTTTGGATAAAAGGGTCTGCTAATTGGCATACAGTATATTACAGCAGAGAATACATACGGGTTGGAGGGTGGTTGGGGAACCCATGAGTAGTTACAGCTGGTCCAGATGCCTCCTATGTCTCCTATGTGGAGATCTATTGTTGTGAGTTATGATTTATAGCTTGGAAGTACAGACAGGGGAAATGCTTTTAAAAAGAGGATGTAGTGTTGCATTGTGAATGTGTCATTCCATTTATGTATGAAGTATCTATTTTAAGACATCAGTAATGAGAGTAATGATGGGATGATAAAAATGGTGGATTGTCAAGTTCCTTGTTTCTGCCCAAACAGTTTAGTCTAGATCATTAACCTCTATATAGACTTTTCATCAAATAAGAAATGACATGTGCTCACTTATGAGCTAACTGAATCAGAAAGTCCGATCTTCAGAGGATGGCAGATACAAGCAGCTCATTCTGGCAGCCAATGCCATACCTGTCAATTCTCACATTCTGTGCTGTCTACCAGGTTCACAGAACTCTCATTTCCTGTTTTGGCTTGAGACACAAGCTGGCATGGGAACAGAATACAAAGTGAAGTTGCAAGATGTTCCCTCTGTGGGATTTCAGAGCTGCTGTTTTTTGGGGGGACTGTCAAAGTGACTGACATCCTATAATGGGCCAAAGTTATGAGAGAGTTGTTTCAGATGACTGCCTTTCCCATCTGATTGTGCTCTCATGAAGATTTGAGTAATGACTTTATGTTGACGTTTTACTCATTTACACTTGATGAAATACTTGATGAAAACAGTGGTCACTCAGTAAAAATGACTGAACTGATCTTGATATGTATAAGGGTTACGATTTGTTCCATTAAAATATTAATCTCTACATCACCATGAGTTTCTCCAGCTAATGGAGCACACCAGTGCCCATGTGGAGCTGGCACTGCCTGTGCCTCTGTGCTGGGTGAGAGCTTTAGGGGCCTAAGGTCGCCCCAGACTGAGCACTGGGCATTGAGTATTGGGCACTGGGCAGTAGGCAGTGGACAGTGGGCAGTGCGCTGGGAGACAAAGTACTAGCAATCAACACGGCTGGTCACTCGCATGAGGAGAACTGGCATTCTGTTCAACTGGTTCCCTCAGTAATCCCTAGTAATGACGGGGCATATGAATTCTCTGTCCTCTGTCTCAATAAGTAGTATCGTGTGTCTTTGTCTAGCTCAATGGTTGTACCTTTTTCATACAGTTTTTTTTTATATATCTTGTACTTACAGAAACAAGTTACACCATGATAACATTAAGCTTTGGCCCTTTTGTCCATGGGATTTAGTCATTGTCGTTACTAGAATGCTCAAACTGGCAGTCTTGAACAGGTCAAATAAAATTAACAAAACAACATTGATGACTGAAAGTGATTCATTGTAATTTCTACTGTTGAGGCTACAGTGTTCCTAATAGTTCCTAGAAATGTGTGTTCCTAGTAGTTATATAGCTGTCATCAAGTTTATTTAAGTGATTCAACCAGGGAGTAAGACAATCGCAGGACAGGTGGCAACATACAGGAACTGCACCACTTCGGCTTATGTTGCACTGAACAGTGTGTGAATCTTAAGATCCGAAGAAGTCTCTGTTGACTTGTAATAACTTAATTTAACATTTACAGGTTTTGGACGCACTCTTTAGGATAAACAAGAACTGTGAACATGGTGATCTGTGTTTTGAACAAAATCTACATTGTTTTGCCTTTTCAAGAGCATCTATTTTTAATGTGCTGTCCCCGTCATGGCACGGTAATGGAAAGAACTCCACAAATCATCAATGAAGTTGAATTCCCCACAAATGTTAAATTAACTATGTGAAGGCAGCTGCTCTTTGAGCGTGAAATACTTTTGTTGCACGGGGAAAACAATGAATAATTCTCTTTACGCCCCATATGTGGGCGTCGAATCGGGGCAAGCGAGAGATGGCAAGAGTATTATCTGTGGCGCAGATCAAACAGTAGCCAGGTTTTAATGAACACAGAGAATAGAAAGGAGGCAGGCACAAAGCGAGACGTGGGAATGTTTGTTTGTGTAGAAGACCTGTGAAAGATAGGAGCATGTGTAAGAGAGGTCCCTTAACCAGGCAGTGGGGAGATGTGTGTGTGTGTGTGTGCGTGTGTATGTGTGTGTGTGCTTCAGACGGGACACTTGGGTTCCCTGCTCTGCCTCTGGTTGTGTGTTATGTTCAGCTCTGAGATGACATCTGTGTGAGTGATTTTAACAGTGTTCCCACTGCATTGTATACACCCTGGTTCTTCATGAGGAGAATCTTCAAGGCAGCGGCGCAGATGCTTTGGGGCTGTCATTGTCGCCAGACACAAGGGCATGTGGGTGTGAACAATGCAAATCCTCAGGATTCTCCCGAGAAGCACAATACCTAAGTGCCTGTGCACGACACATAAAGGCCTCCACATGATTGTGAATGTGGGCCTGAGGTGGAATGCAGGGGAGGTTTGATGAACAAGGGCTCTTAAATTCACTGTGTAGTAGGAGCCCAATGTTTCCTCGTTCCCCTCTTGCTTTGACCACAACCTGTGTCCTTGTTTCCATGGCACATCCTTTCTCTCTCTTCAATCCATACAATATTCTAACTTCTACTCTAATCTCTCTTCATATTTATTTTACTATGTCAATATGTCTTTGTTGTAAATGTCTTGGGGCCAAACTGGTGGCAGTTGTGAAAAAAGTCAACAGTTATTGAAAATAATGCCATTATTGATTAGATGCTTTTTTCATTCATTAGGCTATTTCCCCTTGAACCGTATGGTCTATCCACTAGAAACTCATGGACAATATGGACACAGATAATGAATACTATATATGAATAAGGTTTTTCAAAGTTATTCAAGAATAAATTCCCAAAATTACATAGATTACCTGTAAATTACCAAAATGACAGAAGATTCCAGTAACTTTGGTAAATTACCGGTAGCTTTGCAACCCTCGTCCTGTAACACCTTCAAAAGCCCCTGTTCCACTGCAGGGCATTCACCTGAACAGATGAGGATGAAAGTGATGAGGAGGTAGGGAGAGGACAGGACCATTTTGTTTGTGTGACGCAACCACATCTCCACCACTGAGAGTGACACATAATAATAATATTCTGCAGTACAGTGGGTTCACAATGAAGTCTAGATCAAAATAAAATTAGCTAGGATGGAGAGGTTTATTATTTCCAATGAGCCAGGAGGAGCTGCAGCCAGTCAGTCAGTCTATGAGAGAATGATTCAGTGTGTGTTTACCGTGATTTGGTTTGGGAGAGGAAGGAATTCAATAAAGATGATGAAGAAGCCTTGCTTGTACCTCATAGGGTGCACCGTGTGGTGGTTTAGATTCAGAGGAGCGCGAATGCAGCGCGGGGAGAGAAAAGTGATTACTGTCGTATATTTTCACAGGAAATGTTGCATCTCGCTGACATTTTAGTAATGATTTCAGCAGCTGGGAACAATAAAACGGTAACATTGCGCAATTATTGGCCTGCCTCACAGCATTGAATAAAAGCAATAAGGCAATAACACACATTACCCCCCTACTTCACACCTCCCTCCAATGTTGCATCAGCGAAGGAAGAAAAACCAAATGAAATTTAGCGTTTAACAAGCTCAGGCTGCTTACACATGTGATTATTTGGAAGAAGACTGTTCTTTGGCTTCAGTATTGGCCTAATGTGATTTGTCTCCACTGGGTTGTGTGTGGAGATCAGAGAGAGTTAGAGTGACACAGAGAAGGACGTACTTGGCAGTTTGAACATCCCATCAGACAAACCACAGAAATGTATCATCAGAAGCTGTATAACTACTGTACAGTACATGCGGTCTAGTGGGAAGGAGAGAGAGATGATAGGAGGATGGAGGGAAGGAGGGAGGGGGAGGAGGGGATGAGAGGAGGGAGAGCGAGTGTGAGAGAGAGACACAGAGAGAGAGAGAGAGAGAGAGAGAGAGGAGGGTGGTTGGAAGAGAAAAAGATCAAGAGAGCTGAGGGAGAGAGAGAGAAGAAAGGAGGTAGAAGAGAGAGAGAGAGAAAGTGAAAAAGAGAAAGACCCCAACATGTTAAAAGCACATCATCCCAAAGCAATGCCTCCCCCAACAGATACAATGTGAGCCCGGCTCCACAAAGGGGCTTAGCCCCCTCAGTTCAAACTTTAGCCCCCTCAGTTTTAGTTTAATGTCCCTATATAAAAATAGCAAAAAGTTACAATGATTGAGTGACAGGTTGGCGCAAAAAAAATCTGTATCTCCACTGTGCTGTGTCAGCACAATGGACAGGGCGCGCCGCGGTGTGAGTAGGGGGGCTATGGAAAGCCAGTGGGCAGTTAGGCATGACTCCATTGGGTTTCCATAAAAATCTGAAAAAAATGCTTCTCATCTCTGTTGTAGGCTAATTGAATAACGTGATACGCCTCCGCCTGTAATATTTGATTTATAAGGGCGTGGTTAGGGTTGTGGAGGTCATGAAATTTTGTCAGCCGGTGATTGTCATGCAAATAAATGTCGGTCTCACAGTAATTGACCGTTAATTAACATAAACACATTTAGCAATTCCGGGCTTAAACACAGAGCCTACAAGCCACTGAAGCGGACATTTGGAACATCTACATTTTAAAAAGTCAATAAATCCATTTAAACGGAAACTTCAAAAAATGTCAACTTCATATTCATCATCTCCATCACCACCCCAACATCAACATACAGTACCAGTAAAAAGTTTGGACACACCTACTCATTCCAGGGTTTTACTTTATCTTTACTATTTTCTACATTGTAGAATAATAGTGAAGACATCAAACCTATGAAATAACACATATGGAAGCATGTATTAACCCAAAAAGTGTTAAACAAATCAAAATATATTTTATGTTTGAGATTCTTCAAATAGCTACCCTTTGCCTTGATGACAGCTTTGCACACTCCTGGCATTCTCTCAACCAGCTTCATGAGGTAGTCACCTGGAATACATTTCAATTAACAGGTGTGCCTTTGTTAAAAGTTAATTTGTGGAATTTCTTTCCTTCTTAATGCGTTTGAGCCAATCAGTTGTGTTGTGACAAGGTGGGGGGGTATACATATTATGGCAAGAACAGCTCAAATAAGCAAAGAGAAACGACAGTCCATCATTACTTTAAGACATGAAGGTCAGTCAATCCTGAAAATGTCAAGAACTTTGAAAGTTTATTCAAGTGCAGTCGCAAAAACCATCAAGCGCTATGATGAAACTGGCTCACATGAAAACCGCCACAGGAATGGAAGACCCAGAGTTACCTCTGCTGCAGAGGAAAAGTTCATTAGAGTTACCAGCCTCAGAAATTGCAGCCCAAATAAATGCTTCACAGAGTTCAAGTAACCGACACATCTCAACATCCACTGTTCAGAGGAGACTGTGTGAATAAGGCCTTCATGGTCGAATTGCTGCAAAGAAACCACTACTAAAGAACACCAATAATAAGAAGAGACTTGCTTGGGCCAAGAAACATGAGCAATGGACATTAGACCGGTGGAAATTTGTCCTTTGTTCTGGAGTCCAAATTTGAGAGTTTTGGTTCCAACTGCTGTGTTTTTGTGAGACGCGGTATGGTGAACGGATGATCTCTGCATGTTTATTTCCCACCGTAATGCATGGAGGAGGAGGTGTTATGGTGTGGGGGTGCTTTGCTGGTGACACGATGTGTGATTTATTTAGAATTCAAGGCACACTTAACCAGCATTGCTACCACAGCATTCTGCAGCAATACGCATCCCATCTGGTTTGCGCTTAGTGGGACTATCATTTGTTTTTCAACAGGACAATGACCCAACACACCTCCAGGCTGTGTAAGGGCTATTTGACCAAGAAGGAGAGTGATGGAGTGCTGCATCAGATGACCTGGCCTCCACAATCCCCCGACCTCAACCCAATTGAGATGGTTTGGGATGAGTCGGACCGCAGAGTGAAGGACAAGAAGCAAACAAGTGCTCAGCATATGTGGGAACTCCTTCAAGACTGTTGGAAAAGCATTCCAGGTGAAGCTGGTTGAGAGAATGCCAAGAGTGTGCAAATCTGTCATCAAGGCAAAGGGTGGCTATTTGAAGAATCTCAAATATAAAATATATTTTGATTTGTTAAACACTTTTTTGGTTACTACATGATTCCGTAAGTGTTATTTCATAGTTTTGATGTCTTCACTATTATTTTACAATGTAAAAAATAGTAAAAATAAAGAAAAACCCTTGAATGAGTAGGTGTGTCCAAACTTTTGACTGGTAGTGTATGTGAAAATGGAGAGTTTCTATGTTTTGTAGTAAAAAAGATTAGTGTTTCCAATGACATTATCGGTGTGCATCGTGTGATTTCGACCAATTGTGAGTTGGCATTGCCTACTATTTGTCTACTATTTCGTTGATGATGTCATTGGAAACACTTATCTTTTTTTCTACAAAACATAGAAACGCGCCATTTTCACAAATGTTGATGTTGGGGTGGTGCTGGAGATGATAAATATGAAGTTGACATTTTTTGAAATATCCCTTTAATATAGCCTACACCAGAGGTATTCAACTCTTACCCTATAAGGTCCGGAGCCTGCTGTTTTTTTGTTTGAGAAAAAAGACATAATCCGCATGCACTTGAATAGTGATTGGAGGATGTTTTTCTTTTAGCGAAGCATTGTGCTTAATATTAGGAAAGTTGAGAAATAAATATAGTGGGTCTAGCCTATAGAAAGCTGATGGGATCCTCCTCTGTTTAACAGACGCCATCAAAACTCTGTTTTCTCATGCAATAGCATAGCATAGCGTATAGAAATGTTGCACAACATGGGCTTATAGGAACATTAATTTCATTCCGTGCATCAACCAGCTATGAGGAGCTGGCTCTTGCTGTGCAACAGGTGATCATATTCTGCTCAAACTCTGAATGCGAGGGCTCTCATTAAGTTTTTGATTTGATTTTCGATTGCATATGCATTGATTTCAGAGTGATTAGAGGGACACTAGAGCACTGAGTACCAGGCCATTAGCGACAAGCCGTTAGCAAGTTTGGTAGGCTACTAATGACCATAAGCGGCATCAGAGCGCAGTTTTGAGCCTAGTTATCGTAACTCACCGGTCACATGGAATTTGGCTGCGATCATGACTCGTTACAGCCGGTGTGGCGGTAATACTGTCACCATAACAGCCCTAGCCGGGTTCAAGTTTACCGTGAAGCTGCTTCACTCTTAGCTAGGTAGCTTTAAAAAGAGTTAGTGTTATTAGCCTTAGCCTATTTAGCTAGCTCGAATCAGCTAATCTGCCACGATGGATTTCAGAAATTGGCTTCGCCAAAGTACTCAAACAAAGGAGAAGGAGAGCGATGAGCAGCAGCAGCATCAAACCACCGAGGCCGCCTCCAAGTCCATTAGCGATGATGCTGCCAAGCTCCAGCTAGCGTGTACAGAGCCTACCCACCCTTCCACAAGCGCTGCAAGGATAATGGCTCCACCTCCGACTGTTCCTGATGATCTTGGAACAGAAGAGCCAACCCAGGTTAGCCTAGAATCCAACCCTAGCTGCAGGTTATTTATTTGGCAAGACAGCTGTGCATGGCTGCATCTCACTGTAGTGGGCTGTAGGCTATGTTTTGGTTATTTGGATCTCCATTCACCTTTTGTTTACTGCGTTTGTTTACTGTTAATGTAACTAGCCTGAATATACTGTAGATTGAGTCATGCCTTTATCTATCCGATATTTTGTTTACTAGGCCTACTAGGCATTTGTTCGCTGCTATTCAGTATTTTTGTTTGCATGTATAATTAGGCTACTACTTTCAGCATTTAGTTTGCATTATTTTGGTATGACAGCTGTGTGTACGGCTGCATTCACATAAGCTGTTTGTAATGGGTGAATTGCCCTATCTATCTTGTAGCCTATATTCATTACCAAAACGAATTACCAGCCTAGCTGTAGGGCGCTGTCCATTATGCTGATACAGCGCAGCAGTGATAGGCTACAGATTTCAAAAGCACTCGCATTTGAACATTATGTTTATTGTGGTGTAGTGTGATTATATAAGCAGAATTCAATATAATTCCAATGCAAGAACCCCCCAAATGTTGCGCCCTCGTCAATTTCAACTGTCCCCTTAGTCACTTTATCCTGGTGCCGGGTCTGATACAATGAGACTTTCTCTCTTCACGTGACATCAGAGCTGCCTGTCTCTGTGTATCAAGTGTGTGCAGTTGAATTTGATTCTATCAGTATGTGTGAGAGAGAGATACGACCATTGGAATATTAATGATTGATTAGGACTGTTTTGCCTGTGCATAAATATCATGGGCACATTAGTACTCAGCACTGAAGGGCATTAATATCCTTCTCCCCTCACTTGTTGGGCGTCCTGTGTTTCCTGTCTAATACATTCCATTTTATTCTGGGCAGAAATCAGTAGGAAGTAGATTCGGACGTGTCTCTCCACTGTTATTCACACTCACGACAAAGTAGTCCTGAAACTTGTACCCGGGGTGACCATTCAACCATAGCAGTGAGACATTGAAACGGCAGAGGAGTTACTCAGATGTTGTGGGGCTGACTTTGAGTTAATGCTGGTCATTGGTGTTGAGTATTTTTGACAGGGTTGTGTGTGCTGAAATTAAATGCAGAGTGCTTTCGAATTCTGATATCCATTTTCAAGAGCTGAAAAAAACGAATTGACTTCCACCAAAGACACGCAAAAGCAGAGAAGACTGTGGAGAGGAAACCACTTTTACCATCCTCTAGTCTACCTGTAGTGCTCTTCCTGTCTGGGGGAAGTTTTCAAGAACAATCGCAAACGAAATGAGGGCTATTTCTCTGCTGACGGAAAGAGAATAAAAAAAATAATAGGAAGTAGAAGAGCACCTTCTGTGAAACTCGTGCACTATAGTTCCGGAAGCTTCGAATCTAGATATAGCAGGTGAAAACCCATCTTCCGGGACACTTTCGCAGCTGAGGGCTTTGAAGGAGGGTTTCAAAAAAGCTGTCTCTGTCTTCTCTTTCATCTCCGCCGGCCTCTGCCTTCTCTACTCCGCAGGTGGTTGCCCCTCGAGAGCTCTCTCTCCTCTCTCCTCTCTTCTTTCTCTCTCTCTTTCTCTCTCTCCTCTCTTCTTTCTCTCTCTCTCTCTCTCTCTCTCTCTCTCTCTCTCTCTCTCTCTCTCTCTCTCTCTCGCTCTCTCTCTCCTTTCTTCTTTCTCTCTCTCTCTCTCTCCTCTCTTCTTTCTCTCTCTCTCTCTCTCTCTCTCTCTCTCTCTCTCTCTCTCTCTCTCTCTCTCTCTCCCTCTCTTCTTTTTTCTCTCTCTCTCTCTCCTCTCTCTCTCTCTCTCTCTCTCTCTCTCTCTCTCTCTCTCTCTCTCTCTCCTCTCTTCTTTCTCTCTCTCTCTCTCTCTCTCTCTCTCTCTCTCTCTCTCTCTCTCTCTCTCTCTCTCTACTCTCTTCTTTTTCTCTCTCCTCTCTCTCTCTCCTCTCTTCTCTCTCTCTCTCCTCTCTCTCTCTCTCTCTCTCTCTCTCTCTCTCTCTCTCTCTCTCTCTCTCTCTCTCTCTCTCCTCTCTTCTTTCTCTCTCTCTCTCTCTCTCTCTCTCTCTCTCTCTCTCTCTCTCTCTCTCTCTCTCTCTCTCTCTCTCTCTCTCTCTCCTCTCTCTCTTTCTCTCTCTCTCTCTCTCTCTCTCTCTCTCTCTCTCTCTCTCTCTCTCTCTCTCTCTCTCTCTCTCTCTCTCTCTCTCTCTCTCTCTCTCTCTCTCTCTCTCTCTCTCTCTCTCTCTCAATTCAATTCAATTTAAGGGGCTTTATTGGCATGGGAAACATATGTTTACATTGCCAAAGCAAGTGAAATAGATAATACACAAAAGTGAAATAAACAATACAAAATTAACAGTAAACATTACACTCACAAAAGATCCCCAAAAAAGTTATCTCTTGTTTTGCTTTTACTTCACTCTCACCCACAACACTGTTCCCAAAGACAATCGCGGGAAACTGTAAATAGTAGGTCACCGAAATATTATGCATGCACTTTTACTCGCTACACCCCTCATGCCCTCCCCTCACCCCCTCTCTCTCTCTCTCTCTTTCTTTCTCTCTCTCTCTCTCTCTCGCTCTCTCTCTCTCCCTCTCTCTCTCATCAGAAGGTGGTGGTGTATAGATATGATGCTCGACGTGGATGGTTACTGTTGATGTCATATGTTCATAGAGGGTTATCTGAGGTTTGGATTGGTTTTCATGAGTCATGCCCGGGTGCTTCTGGTATCATGTGCCAATGATGGGAAAGATATTTCTGTTTGGGTTAGTGGGAGGTTAGGGGAAGTTATGAAGTTATGTGATGTTGACTCATAAAGTCATTTAGATACTATTTAATTGAGTTGTTATTGTTTCCTTTCTCTATTAAGGAGTAATATGCCAGTTATTACTTTAATAAAATACTATGTTTTCTGAACTGATACAAATATGATGTGTCAATCAAAGTTATCACAACTGACATTTGCAAGACATTGTTTAAATGTCAGTGTCATCATTTACATAGACTATGCAATGTGGCACAGAAAGTTTCAGTTAGACTTTTTGAAATCTCATTCACAGTTTACTGGAACTTCAAAGCATATGCGCAAATGGTATACTGCTTCTAGTATGTCTCATGGTGTATACCAGTCTGACAGTGAGAGTAATGCAATGATGTGAGAACAAACTCATCAAAACTCTAAAGTGGTTGGGAAACCACACGCCAGTGACATTCCCTGTTCTGCTTTTATCATTGTGCTCATTGAACCATCAGCATGATGCAACACAGAAACTCACATCACCTCTGTAGCTCAATTGGTAGAGCGTGGCGCTTGTAACGCCAAGGTAGTGGGTTCGATCCCCGGGACCACCCATACATAAAAATGTATGCGCACATGACTGTAAGTCGCTTTGGATAAAAGCGTCTGCTAAATGGAATATTATTATTATTATTATAAACACCCGTGTAAGTGTATTACCATTCAACCTACAGAACTCAGTGCTTCCTTGCTTTAGTTGGGTAATATAAACCAAGTCATTATATACTGGACAAAAATATAAACGCAACATGTAAAGTGTTGGTCCCATGTTTCATGAGCTGAAATAACAGATCCCAGACATATTCCATACACACAAAAAACGTATTTATCTCAAATTTTGTGCACAAATTTGTTTAAATCCCTGTTAGTGAGCATTTCTCCTTTGCCAAGATAATCCATCCACCTGACAAGTGTGGCATATCAAGAAGCTGATTAAACAGCATGATCATTACACAGGTGCACCTTGTGCTGGAGACAATAAAAGGCCACTCTAAAATGTGCAGTTTTGTCAAACAACACAATACCACAGATGTCTCAAGTTTTGAGGGAGTGTGCAATTGGCATGCTGACTGCAGGAATGTCCACCAGAGCTGTTGCCATATAATTGAATGTAGAACTCTCTACCATAAGCCACCTCCAACGTTGTTTTAGAGAATTTGGCAGTACATCCAACTGGACTAAAAACCGCAGACCACTTGTAGCCACGCCAGTCCAGGACCTCCACATGCAGCTTTTTCACCTCCGGGATCGTCTGAGACCAGCCACCTGGACAGCTGATGAAACTGGGGAGTATTTCTGTATGTAATAAAGCCCTTTTGTGGGGAAAACTCATTCTGATTGGCTGGGCCTTCCTTATATGAACTTTAACTCAGTAAAATCATGAAATTGTTGCATGTTGCGTTTATATCATCTGGGGATTAAAGTGAACCAAACAGGAATGTATATTGTCAGTATGTATAAGAAACAATGGGGCAATACAGATACACCTGTAGCTCCGAGCCTTTTCAGGTAGTGGTGATGTGATACAGGTGTTTACAAAGTCAGGTTTTTGCCCCAGCACTACACAGCTGATTCAAATATTAAAAGCTTGATGATGAGTTGGTTATTTAAATCAGCTGTGTAGTGCTTGGGTAAAAACCAAAACGTGCACCCAGGGGGGCCCCAGGACCGAGTTTGGAAAACCCTGAGCTAGACCATTGAATTAGGAATTAGAATAATAGTAATTTAATAGGATCTCTATGAGCTAGATCGATCCAGTTAGACTCTGATACTATAGAGATGGGAGACGGAACGAAGAAAAAGGATGAGGAAGTCAAATGGAAGCAAGTGGCTGGAAGTTGATCTGTACAGTACTTCTTTTTCCTACACCTCCTTTTTTACTATTTCCCTCCCTCTCATCCTTCTACTATTTCCCTTCACCTCATCCTTATACTATTTCCCTTCCCCTCATCCTTCTACTATTTCCCTTCCCCTCATCCTTCTACTATTTCCCTCCCTCTCATCCTTCTACTATTTCCCTTCCCCTCATCCTTCTAATATTTCCCCTCCCCTCATCCTTCTACTATTTCCCTTCCCCTTATACTTCTACTATTTCCCTTCCTCTCATCCTTCTACTATTTCCCTTCCCCTTATACTTCTACTATTTCCCTTCCTCTAATCCTTCTACTATTTCCCTTCCCCTTATACTTCTACTATTTCCATTCCTCTCATCCTTCTACTATTTCCCTTCCCCTTATACTTCTACTATTTCCCTTCCCCTCATCCTTCTACTATTTCCCTTCCCCTTATACTTCTACTATATCCCTTCCCCTCATCCTTCTACTATTTCCCTTCCCCTCATCCTTCTACTATTTCCCTCCCTCTCATCCTTCTACTATTTCCCTTCCCCTTATACTTCTACTATTTCCCTTCCTCTCATCCTTCTACTATTTCCCTTCCCCTTATACTTCTACTATTTCCATTCCCCTCATCCTTCTACTATTTCCCTTCCCCTTATACTTCTACTATTTCCCTTCCCCTCATCCTTCTACTATTTCCCTTCCCATTATACTTCTACTATTTCCCTCCCTCTCATCCTTCTACTATTTCCCTCCCCCTTATACTTCTACTATTTCCCTTCCCCTCATCCTTCTACTATTTCCCTTCCCCTCATCCTTCTACTATTTCCCTCCCTCTCATCCTTCTACTATTTCCCTTCCTCTCATGCTTCTACTATTTCCCTTCCCCTTATACTTCTACTATTTCCCTTCCCCTTATACTTCTACTATTTCCCTTCCCCTCATCCTTCTACTATTTCCCTTCCCCTTATACTTCTACTATTTCCCTTCCTCTCATCCTTCTAATATTTCCCTTCCCCTTATACTTCTACTATTTCCCTTCCCCTCATCCTTCTACTATTTCCCTTCCCCTTATACTTCTACTATTTCCCTTCCCCTCACCCTTCTACTATTTCCCTTCCCCTTATACTTCTACTATTTCCCTTCCCCTCATCCTTCTACTATTTCCCTTCCCCTCATCCTTCTACTATTTCCCTCCCTCTCATCCTTCTACTATTTCCCTCCCTCTCATCCTTCTACTATTTCCCTTCCCCTCATCCTTCTACTATTTCCCTTCCCCTTATACTTCTACTATTCCCCTTCCTCTCATCCTTCTACTATTTCCCTTCCCCTCATCCTTCTACTATTTCCCTTCCTCTCATCCTTCTACTATTTCCCTTCCCCTTATACTTCTACTATTTCCCTTCCTCTCATCCTTCTACTATTTCCATTCCCCTTATACTTCTACTATTTCCCTTCCCCTCATCCTTCTACTATTTCCCTTCCCCTTATACTTCTACTATTTCCCTTCCCCTCATCGTTCTACTATTTCCCTTCCCCTTATACTTCTACTATTTCCCTTCCCCTCATCCTTCTACTATTTCCCTCCCTCTCATCCTTCTACTATTTCCCTTCCCCTTATACTTCTACCATTTCCCTTCCTCTCATCCTTCTACTATTCCCCTTCCCCTCATCCTTCTACTATTTCCCTCCCTCTCATCCTTCTACTATTTCCCTTCCCCTTATACTTCTACTATTTCCCTTCCCCTCATCCTTCTACTATTTCCCTTCCCCTTATACTTCTACTATTTCCCTCCCTCTCATCCTTCTACTATTTCCCTTCCCCTTATACTTCTACTATTTCCCTTCCCCTCATCCTTCTACTATTTCCCTTCCCCTCATCCTTCTACTATTTCCCTCCCTCTCATCCTTCTACTATTTCCCTTCCCCTCATCCTTCTACTATTTCCCTTCCTCTCATCCTTCTACTATTTCCCTCCCTCTCATCCTTCTACTATTTCCCTTCCTCTCATCCTCAATCTTCTTCTTTCCTCTTCTCTACATCCCACCTTCATCCTCCTCTTCTCTCCTTTTTCCTCCTCCTCCACAACTGTTCCCCGCTCTTTCCGGGCAGCCGCAGGTTTCCAAACAAACTTGCCGAAACATGTTGCCTGCTCATTCGTCCCCGCAGGCCCCCTGCCGCTCGCCAAATCTGCTGTGCCACAATGTAAGCAGGTGGCGCCGCGTTCCACCGAAAGAACGGGCAGAGCGTGTGGGCGTCAGGCAGACAGACGACACCAATCCCAAAGTCCCCGCTGACCTCCAAAACCTTGGCTATGCTCACCAAACTTATAGGGAACATTTCTGGTTTTGTGAGATCGGTCTTTCTCTTTCAGTCTCTCTCTCATCAGTCTCTCTCTCTGACTGTTTATTTCACTCTAACTCTCTGTCTTCCTCTATCTCTATTTCTCTCTCTTATTCTATGTCTGTCCCTCTCTCTCCCTCTGTTTTTCTCTGTTTACTTTGCAGGGGGTTTTGCTCAGTGGCATGAAACTGGTAGCAGGCCTCAGGCCAGGCGGTTGCAGTCACATGTTAATGAATGGAAAGGAGTGGGCGCATCTGATGCGGCTGGCGATTCTGTCAACTGATTCTCATCTGTTGTGTGTGTCTCTGTGTAAGTGTATTTGTGTGTGTGTGTGTGTGCGTGTGGGACAACAGGTGCAGAGCAGCTCTGTGCGCATTGACACACTGCAGCCTGTGCTGTGCCAACACAGGTGATTTCCACTCAGTGAAGCTGCACACACACGTTGGCCGTTTCCACACATTGGGCTTGTGAAATCTTTTCCTTGTGGTTTTGTGACAGTTTGATTATACAGCCAATGTCTCCGCTGAAGTTAACGATAACTTCAACCCTCAACTAGTTTGTCCTTTGATTGATAAATCATGTCTGGGGAGCTAACAGTGGAAACATCCGATCACAGACACATGTGATATGGAAACACCTGCCACATACACCCCACAGTCAAACGTCTTTCTAGTGAACACAAAGACCCAACGGAACATGTTTGCTCACACTGACAACATCCTGAGTACCTGAGTAGTCAAAAGGCCTCAAGCACCAGTAACATTTAATCAACACTACTACCTGTCATGAGCTCCCTAAGCAATTTAACAACTCAAACAAAAGCTAGTTTGAGTCCTAATCCTTGTATTGACGCCACCGGCACACCAGAGCCAAGTGCCAACCCATCAACCACATTTCAGCACATTGTTCTCCGACATATATGGACGAAGAACAAATGAGACGGGAGACTAGAAACGTGATTTTCCTCTGAGAGAGATGATTTTTGCAGCGTAGTCCGAGTCCAAAAATAACAAAGAAAAGAAAGGAATAAATGAGTACGTTTTGAACACAGGCTAGCAGGGTTTGGCAGCCCTGTCGGGACAGGATGGAGGAGGGGAGTTGGAGTTGGAGAGAGGGAGAGAGAGAGAGAGAGAGAGAGAGAGAGCATGGCATCCACACATCTGTCCACACAGCACGGGGTTCCAAAGACACCCACCACAGAAGCGGGCTTAACCTTCTCTTCCCCCGCCACCTGTTCATTAGCATGGGCCCCCCCACCGAGCCACCGCCATTTTGCACTCCTCCTTTCGCTCACTCTCTCTCTCGCTTCCTCGTTCACTCATTCTCTCTGTTCACTGATTCTCTCTTTCCATGTCTCTTCATCTTTCCATCTCTCTATCTCTATTTCTCTCGCCCTCTCTCCCTCCCTCCATCCCTCTCTTTCTCTCCATCCCCCTCTCTCTCTGGTTGATGGCGAGCCTTTGAGACCGTCGTTGTCAGCCCAGCCGTAATCTACCATCTGATTGAGCTTCCATTGACCGTGGAGGCTTGTAGCACGGAGAGCCAAGGCCAACTTTGTTGGAGGGGAGAAAAAAGGGGCTTGATGAATTGTCTGTGAAAGTGTATCACTCTTCCCACATCCCTACCCCCTGGTGACTCTCGCCTTCTATCATTCCCATTTTTCTACCACATGGTTTGTAATTTGAGCGCTATCGCTCGTGGCATCAGTCACACATGGCCCATTTTAATCTCTATGCAGTATCATAAAAAATAGAAAATGACAAGATTTATCATATTGAGGTACGCCAGAGAATATCCTTGAAAATCCAATATAGAAATAGCTAGATTAGACTTGGTCGATCAAAACCTTACAAGATCACAGCACGAGTGTAGTAAACAAAAGCCACAAAACAATTAGCCATATTGTTGTACATTTCTTTGATACACTATATCAATGGGTGCAAACATACAAACAAATAACCACAGACTCATTTTGCACAAAAACGTCTCTCAAATCAACATGGGATAATTATTTTTTTCAGAACTTACATGAACACAAATTAAACCAATACTCTACAGTGTTTTCAATTTGAATAAAAAAAAAAATAGAAACAAACTGTTATGTATTTATATAGTGCAAATTGTTCCAATCTGTCCTCTTAATCCAATGCTTTTCATCCTCCTAAAATGCAGGTGCCTGCCTTGTTGACTTGCGTTCTGCACTCTTGGATCCTTCATGAATCCACACACATTCCTTTTGACTCTTTAATTGCTTTTGCACAGTGCCCAGATTATGATAAAGACGAGTTGGTGACAACATCTCAATTTCTCTCCCCACTGCACACTTCCCATTTCAATTATGCCAACCATTTTTTCTTTCCCTATTCTCACTCTGAGGTTGCTAATATAAAATTTCATTTCCTGTAAGCCCGCCAATTTCAGTATCTGATGGCGTTTCACTCGGTTATCCATGCATGGTGTTATCACACAGACTGAGACAGGTCCTAATAAGCCTTGGAGGGAAGGGCTGCAGGGCCCATAGGCCAGGTATTACATACCAAATTTGCAGAAGTACTATAGACCAGGGTTTCCCAAACTCCCCTGAGTGCATGTTTTGGTTTTTGCCCTAGCACTACACTATTCAAATAACGAACTCATCATCAAGCTTTGATTATTTGAATCAGCTGTGTAGTGCTACAGTGGCTTGCAAAAGTATTCACCCCCCTTGGCATTTTTCCTATATTGTTGCATTACAAACTGGAATTAAAATGGATTTTGGGGGGATTTGTATCATTTGATTTACACAACATGCCTACCACTTTGAAGATGCACATTTTTTTATTGATAAAAACAAACAAGAAATAAGACAAAAAAACAGAAAACTTGAGCGTGCATAACTATTCACCACATCAAAGTCAATACTTTATAGAGCCACCTTTTGCAGCAATTACAGCTGCACGTCTCTTGGGGTATGTCTCTATAAGCTTGGCACATCTAACCACTGGGATTTTTGCCCATTCTTCAAGGCAAAACTGCTCCAGCTCCTTCAAGTTGGATGGGTTCCGCTGGTGTACAGCAATCTTTAAGTCATACCACAGATTCTCAATTGGATTGAGGTCTGGGCTTTGACTAGGCCATTCCAATACATTTAAATGTTTCCCCTTAAACCACTTGAGTGTTGCTTTAGCAGTATGCTTAGGGTCATTGTCCTGCTGGAAGGTGAACCTCCGTCCCAGTCTCAAATCTCTGGAAGACTGAAACAGGTTTCCCTCAAGAATTTCCCTGTATTTAGCGCCATCCATCATTCCTTCAATTCTGACCAGTTTCCCAGTCCCTGCCAATGAAAAACATCCCCACAGCATGATGCTGCCACCACCATGCTTCACTGTGGGGATGGTGTTCTCGGGGTGATGAGAGGTGTTGGGTTTGCGCCAGACATTGCGTTTTCCTTGATGGCCAAAAAGCTCAATTTTAGTCTCATCTGACCAGAGTACCTTCTTCCATATGTTTGGGGAGTCTCCCACATGCCATTTGGCGAACACCAAACATGTTTGCTTCTTTTTTTCTTCAAGCAATGGCTTTTTTTCTGGCCACTCTTCCGTAAAGCCCAGCTCTGTGGAGTGTGGACAGATACTTCAATCTCCGCTGTGGAGCTTTGCAGCTCCTTCAGGGTTATCTTTGGTCTCTTTATTGCCTCTCTGATTAATGCCCTACTTGCCTGGTCCGTGAGTTTTGGTGGGCGGCCCTCTCTTGGCAGGTTTGTTGTGGTGCCATATTCTTTCAATTTTTTTATAATGGATTTAATGGTGCTCCATGGGATGTTCAAAGTTTCAGATATTTTTTTATAACCCAACCCTGTACTTCTCCACAACTTTGTCCCTGACCTGTTTGGAGAGCTCCTTGGTCTTCATGGTGCCGCTTGCTTGGTGGTACCCCTTGCTTAGTGGTGTTGCTGACTCTGGGGCCTTTCAGAACAGGCGTATATACAGTTGAAGTCGGAAGTTTACATATACCTTAGCCAAATACATCTAAACTCAGTTTTTCACAATTCCTGACATTTAATCCTAGTAAAAATTCCCTGTTTTAGGTCAGTTAGGATCACCACTTTATTTTAAGAATGTGAAATGTCAGAATAATAGTAGAGAGAATGATTTATTTCAGCTTTTATTTCTTTCATCACATTCCCAGTGGGTCAGAAGTTTACAAACACTCAATTAGAATTTGTTAGCATTGCCTTTAAATTGTTTAACTTGGGTCAAACGTTTTGGGTAGCCTTCCACAAGCTTCCCACAATAAGTTGGGTGAATTTTGGCCCATTCCTCCTGACAGAGTTGGTGTAACTGAGTCAGGTTTGTAGGCCTCCTTGCTCGCACACGCTTTTTCAGTTCTGCCCACACATTTTCTATAGGATTGAGGTCAGGGCTTTGTGATGGCCACTCCAATACCTTGACTTTGTTGTCCTTAAGCCATTTTGCCACAACTTTGGAAGTATGCTTGGGGTCATTGTCCATTTGCGACCAAGCTTTAACTTCCTGACTGATGTCTTGAGATGTTGCTTCAATATATCCACATAATTTTCCATCCTCATGATGCCATCTATTTTGTGAAGTGCACCAGCAAAGCACCCCCACAGCATGATGCTTTCACCCCCATGCTTCACAGTTGGGATGGTGTTCTTCGACTTGCAAGCTCCCCCTTTTTCCTCCAAACATAACGATGGTCATTATTGCCAAACAGTTCTATTTTTGTTACATCAGACCAGAGGACATTTCTCCAAAAAGTACGATCTTTGTCCCCATGTGCAGTTGCAAACCATAGTCTGGATTTTTTATTGCAGCTTTGGAGCAGTGGCTTCTTCCTTGCTGAGCGGCCTTTCAGGTTATGTCGATATAGGACTCATTTTACTGTGGATATAGATACTTTTGTACCTGTTTCCTCCAGCATCTTCACAAGGTCCTTTGCTGTTGTTCTGGGATTGATTTGCACTTTTCGCACCAAAGTACGTTCATCTCTAGGAGACAGAACGCGTCTCCTTCCTGAGCGGTATGACGGCTGCGTGGTCCCATGGTGTTTATACTTGCGTACTATTGTTTGTACAGATGAACGTGGTACCTTCAGGCATTTGTAAATTGCTCCCAAGGATGAACCAGCCTTGTGGAGGTCTACAATTCTTTTTCTGAGGTCTTGGCTGATTTCTTTTGATTTTCTCATGATGTCAAGCAAAGAGGCTCTGAGTTTGAAGGTGGCCTTGAAATACATCCACAGGTACACCTCCAATTGATTCAAATGATGTCAATTAGCCTATCAGAAGCTTCTAAAGCCATGACATCATTTTCTGGAATTTTCCAAGCTGTTTAAAGTGTATGTACACTTCTTACCCACTTGAATTGTGATACAGTGAATTATAAGTGAAATAATCTGTCTGTTAACAATTGTTGGAAAAATTACTTGTGTCATGCACAAAGTAGATGTCCTAACCGACTTGCCAAAACTATAGTTTGTTAACAAGAAATTTGTGGAGTGGTTGAAAAACAAGTTTTAATGACTCCAACCTAAGTGTATGTAAACTTCCGACTTCAACTGATTATTGAGATCATGTGACAGATCATGTGACACTTAGATTGCACACAGGTGGACTTTATTTAACTAATTATGTGACTTCTGAAGGTAATTGGTTGCACCAGATCTTATTTAGGGGCTTCATAGCAAAGGGGGTGAATACATATGCACGCACCACTTTTCCGTTATTTATCTTTTAGAATTTTTTGAAACAAGTAATTTTTTTCATTTCACTTCACCAATTTGGACTATTTTGTGTATGTCCATTACACGAAATCCAAAAATAAAACCCCATTTAAATTACAGTTTGTAATACAACAAAATAGAAAAAACGCCAAAGGGGATGAATACTTTTGCAAGGCACTGTATATTACTGCTGTTTGTCTCTCTTGAGCCACAGTATATACAACATCGTTTTAACACTGTCTAGACCATAGAAATATAATCTATAGAAAGGCTTGGAACCTCTAACCCTGACAATTTGTCTAGTAAACTCATGGGTACACTCGCTATGTGATGATTCTATTAGATTCTACTACAATATATTATATTTATATGGGCTAGACTTCCTTGACACATTGTTCAGTCAGTATACTGTTCAAAGAGGCTGATGTGAGATGTTATCAGTAATCGATTAATATTGCCTTGCCTTTCAGTGTAAATCTGGTCTAACGTTAGTGTAGGAAACACATGCTTAAATGGTGAGAATGTTGAAGAGGCATTTGGTTTGACCTGAAAAGACCGATAGAGCTGGACAGAAATCATGTGCTGTCCCTTAGTAGTTTGCTGACTTGTTGAACAAAAATCAGAGTCCTATCTGAAAATGTGATATGGTCTGTAACACAAGACTTCTCAAAAAAGAAATTTAGGAATAACATTTACCACATGGAGAAACTTTTTCATAGATCTGGCATGACATCATTTGAGTGTACTTTCCTGAGCTCTCCCAAACAAAAATAAAATCATTTTCAAGGAGGCCCTTTAGGAAACAGAACGACTGCGTGGGGGTTGAATCAACATCTTTCAGTGGATATTGCAATATTACAAAGAAAGCTATTAAACACACATCCCACATCACCAAAGTCTGGTATCATAACTTTTATTACTCCCCCAAGCTCAATGTAATATTTCCTGCTTGAATTGCT